>NW_027313083.1:0-23774 GCF_040954645.1 Diabrotica undecimpunctata
CGCGCTATCTCAGAGTGTGAAGAATTTATAAAGCCAATCTAAGACCAATAATGACATATGCCTCAGAAAGAAGACCCGACACAGCCACAACGCAAAGGCTACTGGAAACGACAGAGATGAGAATACTGAGAAGAATTACAAAAAATACGCTGAGAGATCGAAAGAGAAGTGAAGACATTAGAAGAAAATGTAACGTACAGTGTATAAATAAATGGACACAAAATAGAAAAAAAGAATGGAATAACCACATAAGCAGAATGGAGGAGACCAGTGTTGTCAAAATAGCAAGAGATAAGTCACCAATCGGCAGAAGTATCACCGACTGCCAAAAGATGGAGTAACAACCTTCCATAGAGGTATTAATCTGCCAATGAACAAGCAGAATTGCTTATAAAGAGGAAGAAAAAGAAGAAGATGTTGCTATAGTCGAGTCATTCTTTCTGGTTCTGTGAAGAGGTGGAACATATGTCGCAATGACATAAAAAAATTTCAGAAGCAGACTTCTGTTGTTAAAGAGTCATAATGACTGTCTTAATATAATAATGAATTTGTATATATCTATACTCTTTCACTTATTCTTATCCATACTTCACAGATTAAAACTAACGATGGCAATTAATAGTAAAAATTAAGCATAATGCGTTACTTCTAAGAATTTATTACTTTACAAATTCAACTACTACAAAAAATGTACAGACCAAACCTTCAAAATGCTCACGTCCAATAAATTCTTGGTGAATGATAAGGCTGTAACTTTTTTACAAAGTGTGTCAAATCAAATCTAAAAATAAAAAGGAAGTACTTAAAAATCAATTAGTTAAACCAATTCCGCCTTCGTTAAACTAACGAATTAAAATAATAGTACAGTACTCATTATGGGATGATACTATTAGTACCGCCTTTATTATTCGCGCTATCTCAGAGTACCAAGTTAGCAATATAAAACTGACATGAATTTATGATTTTAAACAACTAGTAGATTGCATAAACTTGCGTTGTCCATCATAATAACTGAATTTTTAGTGCATTTAGGTGAATGAATGCAATCATTTGTTCTAAATATTCTTCAAACACATCTCCGTTCATCTCTGAGTGATAATAACATTTTTTCTTTGATTCAAATAAAAGTAAACACTCCGCGATAAATTCATTTACACTACCAATATGTGGAACTATTAGTCCTCACCCTTACCAGTTGAACGTCCTTTTATAAATGCTTCTTGAGCTGTTTTTATGTTTTTATCTTCCCAAACTCTTCCTACAGAATGTCCGTCACTAATTCATGGTTCATCCAAATAAATAAATAATCTTGTTTTCTGACCTATGTTTTTTATTTTTCGTAGGGACATTCGTCCCCAACATACAATTTCTTCGGATTCGATAAGCATCAACTGTCTGCAAAATTTTCGTATTTGAACGCTTTCCAAAGATTAGTTCTACTCTACAAACCGAGCCAGGATTTGAACGCACATCCACTAGAGCATTTCAGCAAGTGAAATGAGAGTCGGTTCTACTAATCGTGGGTAAATCAGGATCATCGAGAATAGTTCGTAAAACTTTTATCTAAAGATGATATTTGGTTGTTAAAAAGAAAGAATGGACTATCCTACGAATGGGATTTTTAAAACAATCATTCAGCTCGATAGGCGATTGGCGATCATGATGACAATCTTTATCTTATCTGCAGCAGCGCGGAAAAGCTGCACAGATATTGTATTGAACCAGATTCTGAGGTTCTCTAACCAAGATGTTCTTCTTCTTCCCGGACCTCGTTTTCCAAATATTTTTCCTTGCAGGATGACTTGAAGGAGAGCATATCGGGATTCATGTCGCATAATATGTCCGAAGAATTGTAACTTTCGAGATTTGATGGTGGTCAGTACCTCTCGGTTCTTATTCATTCTTCTGAGGACCTCCTCATTTGTGACTCGGTCAGTCCACGGGATCTTAAGTATTCTCCGATATAGCCACATCTCAAATGCTTCCAGTTTTCTGCACATATCTTCGTTCAAGGTCCACGATTTAACACCATAAAAAAGGACAGAGAAGACGTAGCATCGCAGCATTCTTACTTTTGTATCAAGAGAGAGGTTGTGACTCTTGAAGAAGGCCTCCATCCGATTGAAGGTGGATCTAGCTTTTCCGATGCGTGCTCTAATCTCCTGGTTGGTGGTGCATTCTTCATTTACTATGGTGCCGAGTTAGTTGTAGTGCGTCACTCTTTCTACAGGAGATTGGTTGACGTAGAGTTGACCTTCTGTTATCCTTTTCTTGCTTATTATCATATGCTTTGTCTTCTTAATGTATATATTGAGTCCATATTGTTGACTGTAATACGTGATTTTGTTCATAGGAACTTGTAGGTCTTCTAAGTTGTCCGCAAATACTATGGTGTCATCTGCATATCTGATGTTGTTTAGCCGGTAACCATTTAGTAGAATACCTTTTTCAGTTTCGTGCAAAGCTTCGATAAATATTCATTCAGAGTACAGATTGAAGATTAGAGGAGACAAAATACAGCCTTGCCTCACTCCACGCATGATTTCTAATTATCTTCAGATCTTGGTTGTTAATTCCTGCTTCTTTTAGTATTTGCATCATCTTGGCGTGCTGTACTCGATCAAACGCTTTCTCGTAATCAACCAGACATGCGTATACGTCGCAGTTGATGTCTCTGCATCTCTGGAATAAGACTTGTACTGAGAACAAAGCCTCTCTAGTACCAACAGCATTTGTGAACCCGAACTGGTTGGGGGAAATTTGACTTCCACACAGTTTGTAGATTCTTCTATGAATTATCTTTAGGAACAATTTTAGGAGATGACTCATGCGCCTTCTTCTTCTTCTTCTTCACGTGCCATCTCCGCGACGGAGGTTGGCAATCATCATGGCTATTCTGATCTTCGATGCTACTGCTCTGAATAGTTCAATTGATGTGCATCCGTACCATTCCTTCAAGTTACGCAACCATGAGATTCTTCTTCTTCCTACACTTCTCTTGCACTGGATTTTCCCTTGTATAATCAATTGAAGTAGGTTGTATCTCTCATTACGCATAACATGCCCCAGGTATTGGAGCTTTCGTGTCATGGTTTCCAATACTTCCATCATGAGGCTATAGTACGGTAATTTTCGCATTTTTTTGGCTCCTAGTTTTTTTTTGGAAGAGCAATAAACTCATATTTCAGCCATTCTGTTGGTATAACTTCTAAAGAGTTGTATATGTTGTTGAATATCTTTTTGATTATTGCTATTGATTCGTAGTCCATTAGTTTGAGTAGTTCTGGTTGTATATTATCAGGGCCTGTCGCTTTGTCATCCTTTAACTGTATTATTGCGGAATAAACTTCCTGCTGTAATATTCTTGGTCCATCATTTACCTCTTGTTCTAGCTCAAAGGTGTTATCTCTTTGGTCTTCAAATAATTTTTCTAGATATTCTTTCCACGTTCTTATTTTACTCTGATGTCTAAGATGATGTTTCCGTCAGAATCAGTTATATTTCCTTTCTGCCTTCGTCTTAGTCCCCTGTGAGTTGTTTAACTTTCCTATGTACATTGTGACTATCGTACTTTCACTGCAGTCTCAATTTCTTCGCATCTTTCCCTTGCTTCTTTTTCTTTCGCTTCTCTGATTTTCGTTCTTATTAATATATTTATGGTTTTATATTTGTTTGGGTCATTTTTATCCTTTGCATTTTGCACTATTGTACTATGTAATATGTTTGATCGTTTGTTCTTTGTTCGATTCGTCTCTAATCGCAGTCACTTGCTTGGACTCTCATCCTCGTATCAAGATCTTTCAGCATACGTAGGTCGTATGATTGTGCTTTACGCGCTATCTCAGAGTTGAGTTTGACTCGAAATACTCCCACCAGTGGAACGTGGTCTGTCTCCAAGTCTGCTCCAGGATAAGTCTTGACAGATGTAAAGCTGTTTCGGAATCTTTTATTTACTAAAATGTGGTCTATTTGATTCCTAATCATTCTCCCGGGTCTGTCTTGAAGGGATTTCCACGTGTACAGCTTGCGAGGTGTTAATTGGAAGAATGTGTTGGTGAAAACAAGTTCTGAGTCTTCTGCGAATTTTTCTAGGAGGTCTCCTCTCTCGTTTCTGACTTCAAGTTTATGTGCTCCAATGTACTGTGTCTTATCGCCAGCTCCAATCTTGGCATTAAAATCGCCCATAATGATGAGAACTTCCTGTCGAGGAATTGTCTGTATGATACTGTTGATGTTCTGATAGAACTCAATTGCTTCTTCCTCGTCTTTTTCTGCAGTGGGAGCAGTGGGTAAAGTTATAGCAGCCGATTTTTCTTCTTTGAACACTTTATATATTATAATTGAGATTCCAAATCACATTGCTGTAGACGACATTTCAACTATACTGTCAACGGTATTGGAAAGATTCTGTTACCGAAAATAATTATTGTAGACATTTAATATAACGCTCTTAGTTACGTAATACATGGTCCATCTTTAATTTTTTGATTGGTATATTGATTCTTGATTCCATATTCGATAAACTCACTATTAGCTATCATAAAAACCTAACTATAATAATGTCGACTCACTTTATTCGCTTACAAATTACTGGGCAAAACTATTCTGATTATAATAAACGAACTCCAATAAATTGAATTGTAATTTCTTGATGCACATCTCTGACCTGTTTCTTATACGCGCTATCTCAGAGTTAAAAATAGCAGGTAGAAGATCTTTAGGGTATACTGGTGATATGCACAATGGTTTATCTAAATTGACGACAAAACCTAGATAGTTTCTTTTCTGAGAAAGTACTCTATATTATTTTTGAAATATAGTATAGTAAATACTCTATTATGCTGGTCAGTTCACGTAGACCGCACAATTAGACTTGTCTCTGGAAATAATCAAATTTTTAAAAACTGAAAATTGCTTTTCTGCATAACGTAAAGTTGGACATATGAATTAAAACCAAAATAGTATGGCGTTTAGTCAAACATTTTGCGTTTGAATCGGTATCAATAGAGCGATATAACTGTTATATCTGTCTCCAAAAGTCCTTCCGAGTTTGAATATGTATCAGCTCGAGGGACTAAAGAGGTGGAGACACCGAAATAACAGCTGTATCGTTCTATTGGTACCGATTTAAACGCGAAAAGTTAGACTAATCTGTGCTCCAACGCCATAATATTTGGCTTTTAATTCATCAGGCAGCAATTCGATCACTAGGAAATAAAACTCGTTTTGTTTTATTTTAATATTTCGTCACGATTTTGTGACTTCCTCGGGAGAAAACTGCAAATTTATTAGAATTATTGCGATGTTAACAAAGTGAATTTATGTCCTGTCTTTAAGTGGTGGTCCACTAAGGCACAAGAGTTTTTTCTAATGGCGCAGTCACTTTTGTGTTGAGTGACACGTTGCTTAAGTCATTGTTGATCTTGAACCAATATAACAAGTTTAATATTTACTGCAATTTATTCGATTAATTATGTTTAGACAGTGGCGGTACGTTAATAAGAACACAGGAGAATGTAGACTCCAAAATAATTTCAATATTAAACTTATAAGTTTTTTTTGTTTAATAACATATAGTTTACTATAAAAACAGTACCAAGTGTCTACCAAGAGTACCAAGCTGTTTAACGCTGTAGTTAAATTATTTTATGTGAGTTCTCAATAAGCTTCTAAAAAATGTCTCATGCGGAGGCCTGGGTCATTTCTATTTTTATATTTTAATATTTGTGCACCCCCATTATTTACACTTTTACACCATAATGTACAACATTGTATCATCATCAATCAGCCCTGAGTTGACCATTGTTGAACATAGGCCTCCTCTAGACTTTTTCATCTGCTTCTGTTCTGCGCCTCTGCTATCCAATTGGTCACGATTCTTTTGAGGTCGTCGTACCATCGCGTTGAGGGTCTTCCTCGGCTTCGCTGTCGGCCCGTGGTCTCCACTCAAGCAATTTTTTTGTCCAACTGTCGTCTTTCATTCTTGCAACATGTCCTGCCCATCTCCATTTTTGTTTTGTAATATGTTCGATAATGTCTTCCACTCCGGTTCGTCTACGAACTTCCTCGTTTCTTATTCTATTTCTTAAGCTTATTCCAAGCATTGATCTCTCCATCTTTCGTTGTGTCCTTCTCAATTTTTCGGCTGATGTTTTTGTGAGAGTTAAGGTTTCTGCTCCGTATGTGAGGACTGGTAGAACGCACTGGTTAAAAGCTTTTCTTTTTAAATGGATCGGTATATTTGTTTTAAATACGTCTCTCATTTTTCCGAATGCAGCCCAACCCAGACTTATTCTTCTGAGTATCTCGCATGTTTGGTTATCTCGCGTTAACCTTATTTCGTGACCCAAATACACATATTTTTCCACAAATTCTATGAGCGACTTTTCGATTTCTATTAGTTCATTGGGGACGAGATTGGTCATCATTTTTGTTTTTCCATAGTTTATTGTTAAACCTACTTTCTGGGTTACTTGCTGTAGTTGTTGTAGCATAACTCTGGCTTCTCCTAAGTTATCTGTTATGAGAACAATATCATCGGCATATCTGAGATGATTGAATATCTTTCCATCGATGCTAATACCCTTTGATTCCCACTCTAACCGTTTAAATGCGTACTCCATAACTGTTATAAATAGTTTTGGCGACAAGGTATCTCCCTGCCGCACCCCTCTGTCAATTTTTATCTTCTCAGTCATGCAATGGAGGTTAACGGTTGTTGTCGCATTTCGTATATATTTCGAATAATATTTGCATACCTGTGATCTATTCTGCATTCTGATAGTGCTTTTAAGATAGCAACTGTTTCGACTGTGTCAAATGCTTTGTGGAAGTCGACAAAGATAAGAGCAAGAGATCTGTTATATTACTGCAAATGGTCGTTTGTTCCGTGTCTCGCTCGAAATCCTGCCTGTTCTTCTGATTGATAGAAATCGAGTTTTGCTTGTATATATTCAAAATAATACAGTGCATAACGACTTTTTGTATTATCTTATGTGATTGCGAGCGGTCAATATTATAGATGTGTTGATCAGCTACAGTTATACGAAGATATAAATTTTCAGATTTCAAGACCGAATATTTTCAGAGATAAATCAAATTTAACGAACGCACTGTAATCTTTCGGTACTGTGTTTTTAGAATAATGCATTTTAATTAAAAATCTTTAAATTTTTCTGCATTTTATGAAGTTGGATACTAAAGTTGAGATAATATCAAGTTAACGGCTATACAGATACATACTCGGCATTTTTAGTTAGCTTTACACAGAATTTCGCAAAATTGGAATTCTTTTCCCATGAAATATCCAGACTGACGAGCTGTAAAATGTTTCTACAAAAGAAATTTATATCCGGATTTTATGGAAACTTTTATTGAAGTTATCGGGTACATTTTCCAATATTTATTTTGAATTGTTGATTATCGCACTACAGATAAAAAATGCCAACTAAAGCCATTTTTGATAACTAAAGCATTTCTGAATAGAGATTGTGATCTCCAATGTTTTCCCAAAGATAAGTTTTAGGACTTTCCTATCCGCTTCTTATATACAAGAGTATTTCATTAAATGCAGAGAAAATTTTACAAAGCCAATACAAACTTTACCTAAATTTTGCATTTTCTTTTTCTTTAGAATTTATCCGAAGCGGAAAAGCGAAAAGTGAGTTTCTCCATAGACGGCTCGATAAAAAATGGAGATCCATCACACGATGCGTTATTGAAGTCTAACGATAAGCAGCAGACAATTATAGATATGAAAGACGATGCCTATCCATTTAACACTAGCAATGATGATATCAGGAAGGCTCATAATGACGCTATACTCAAGAAGATTCCTATCGGCGCTCAAGGGTCCACTGTTCTTGTTGGTGAGGTGGATTTTCTGGAACAGCCTGCGATTGCTTTTATCCGGTTGGCAGAGGGAATCGTTATTCCTTCGTTGATTGAAGTTGACATTCCAGTTAGGTAAGTTCTTTGATTAATATAGACACTGCGCCATCTGCATGTAGGGTATTCTTAGCGTATGAGAGATTAATTATTCATAAATCTACATTGACCAAAATTTCGTCCATAGTTTCTGTCTCTAAAGTAAATATTTAGTAGTAATCCAGTAGTAGTAGTAAACCAAAGGTGGAAATCAAATAACGATCTTAGTTACAGCAAAGCAGTGAAAAAACAAAAAGAAAAAGTCATCATAGTAAAACCAAACGACTCAAATCAAACAAGTGAAATAACCAGAAAGAATATTGAAGATAAAATCAACCCATGCAACTTGGGAGTTGGTGTTTCAGAAGTTAAGTATATTAGAGATGGAGGAGGTTCCTATAAGATGTACGGGTAATAGAAAAGAAAATGTACAGGATGTCTGTAATAATATAAAAATGTCATTGGGCCAGTCCTATGATGTAAAAGTACTTGAAAAGATGAATCCCAGAATAATAGTGTTTAACTTAGATAAAAAGGATATAGAAGATGAAGATCTTCTAATTGAAAAAATTGTAGTACAAAATGGTATAACAACAGAACCAAGTGTAAGAGAACTAAAGGTAATCCATACTATGAAAAACAGAAAAGGAATGGTAAATATTATATTCCAGATGGATGTGCATACCTACGAACGCATTAATAAAAATGAAAAGTTGCATATTGGTTGGAAGAGCTATTTTTTTAGAGAAAGTGTAAATGTTAAACAGTGTTACAATTGTTGGAGGTTTGGTCACTTTGCAAAAGAGTGCAAAAAAGAGACGCCCACTTGTCAGCAATGCGCTGGTGAGCATCACGTAAAAGACTGTAAATCACGTATAGTTTGTTGTGTAAACTGCAAATATGCAGAAGAAGTTTTAAAAATTTCTAATATTGATTGGAAACATAAAGCATATGATAGGAATTGTGAAGCCTATAAGAAAGTAGTAGAGCGATTACAAGAAAAAATAAGGTATCCTGAATTATCACATGGTAATTGTAAAATATAGCAATCAAGTCCAACCATTCTGTACCTAAACATTCAAGGATTTAGCACACATAAAACACAGTTATCATGGATTGCAAGTCAGAAAAAGCCAATTATTATGTGTTTATCGGAGACCCATGTTACCTCAGATTTTGCATCAAATGAAATAGATATTGATGGCTACAACTCAGTTGTTGGTTTTTCTTCAAGTAGACGTACAGGAGGAACATCAATTTATATACAAAAAAGGTATCGTTATAAAGAAATTATTAAAACGCGCTATCTCAGAGTGGTTAACAGGAATACAAATAAATATAGAAAACCAGAAATATTACATCTATTGTCTGTACCATTCACCTAGTGCAAGTCATGCGGAATTTTTGGAGGAGTTGGATGCGTTTTTTAGATATCATTGAGATTGATGCTATCTTTGTGATATTGGTAGAGACTTTAATATAGATTTGGCAAGTATAAACTTTTACTCTATGAAATTAAATGATATTATTATTAAAAATGGTACCTATCAGCTAATAAACGAATACACAAGGATTACAAAATCGACATCTACTAGGATTGACCTAGTACTTACAAATCAAAAAGAATTAGTTGCAAGGTGCTCCCAACTCCAAAGATTACAGATCACTCGATAATTGTAGCTGATCTGGGTAGAAACAATGAGACGACACTTACAAAAACCTATAGAAAGTACAATATAATGGATGTGACAAGATTTCAAATGAAACTTATGGATATGCAGTGGCCGTCAAGTTCCTCTATAGATGTAAGTAACAATGCTGATATTCTAATAACTAATGTATTGTCTGCACTCGATCAGTTTGCTCCAGAAAAGTCTATTAATATGAAGGATGTTTGGGGAAATAAATTATGGTGGAATGAAGACATTGCGAATGAAATTAAAAAAAAGAGATCAATATTACAAAAAGGCTATATTTACTAAAACTGATACTGACTGGGATGATTTCAAACAACAAAGAAATAGAGTCGTAGCATTAATCAGAATTACCAAACAAAATTATTATCAGGAAAAAATAGATGATTGTAAGAACGACCCAAAAAGAATGTGGAAAACATTAAAGGAGCTTGTAAACGGCAAAAAAAAACCATGAAGCTAAAAGTGAAATAATATTTGATGGTGGGGGGGTTACTGGTAAAGAGATAAGTGAAAGATTTAATATATTTTTTCTAGACAGTGTAAAAAAACATAGCAGATAGCATTATTTCAAACAAAACCCACCAAGAAATTTGTAGTTCAATAAATGTCGACTGCAAAATGGAAAAAATTCAAAATGTTAGAAATGAAAGATTTAAAAAAACAAATGAAAGAAATGAAAAACAAAGAAAGTAATGTTGATGGTATTACAGTTCAAATTTTAAAGAGTTCCTTTGAAGTAATAGGCGACAAAATTTTGCATATTATAAATGGTAGTCTAGAAAGTGGCGTATTCCCAAGTAAATGGAAGAGGAAGTCTGGTTGTACCAATTGAGAAGGTTCATGGAACTTTTAAAGTGTGAGGAATTTCGACCCATAAATATGGTACCACCATACGAAAAACTGCTGGAATTATGTGTAAATGATCAAATAGTGAGTACTTGGAAAGCAATAATGTGTTAACTAAATTCCAAGCAGGGTTTAGGAGAGGAAATTCCTGTGAGAGTGCAATGCAGACGGTTTTGTTTGACTGGAAGGGTGCGCTGGAGTGCGGGGAAAATGATTGGTGTGGTTTTCTTAGACTTTAAACGTGCATTTGAAACCATAAACAGGACAACTGCTATTGAGAAAGATGGAAAGGTATGGCTTTGGTGAAAAAATTATAAAGTGGTTTCAAGAATATTTGACTGATAGAACACAAGTGACAAAATATGGTGCCATTTAATCGGCTCAGACATCTCTGTATGGTGTGCCACAGGGAACTGTGTTAGGTCCTACTCTTTTCATACTGTATATAAATGATATTGTTGATGTTGTTAAAAAGTGTAAGGTACAGTTGTTTGCCGATGATACTGTGATATATGCAATAGGGGATAAGGTAGATGAAATAATCGATATAATAAATGAAGAGATATGTAATATATTAAAATGGCTCGATAATAATTCCTTAAGTCTTAATGTAAATAAAACAAAAATGATGCTTATAAAGAATAAAAATTTTATATTAAATAACATAATAAAAGATGTAAAAATTAATAATATTGCTTTGGAGAGAGTGGTTCAGTATAAGTATTTTGGGATGTATTATAGATGAAAATTTAAGTTTTGTTGAACATTTTAAGTTTGTTACAAACAAAATAGCAAAAAAAATCTATGCATTGGGAAGAAATGTCAAAAAATTTAAGTTGCTGGTCTAGGTTGACCATATATAAATCGATTATTGCTCCCCATCTCTATTTTTGCTCTACATTGCTGTTTTTAATGAATGCTTCTCAAATGAATGTACTGCAGAAAAAACAAAATAAAGCCTTAAGGATAATATTAGGATGTAGTGTATACACTAGTAGAACTGACATGCTAACAATGGCAAATGTTTTAAGTGTAAGACAGACAATTGTATGTAATAGTATGATTTTTGTTTATAAAATGTTAAATGGTCTGATACCTGTGCATTTGTGTAATAATTGTACCTTTGTTCGAGATGTACATGAACACAACACACGTTCTAGAAATAACTTTTATCTGAATAGGATCAACACTAATTTTGGTCAGAACAATCTTTTTTATAGGGGATTAAAGCAATACAATGAATTACCGGAAAACATTAAGGCTTCTGGAAACTTAGCTCAATTTAAAAATTTATGTAAGATATATGTTAAGCAAAGCATTGTGATTTAATTTTAAGGGTATAAATTGATGTATTTATATGTATATTTTTCTAGCCATGTGCTATTAATCAAGATTATTATTATTATTATTATTATTAATACCGACAAAACACATCCCAGTCGAATTCCTCTCCGGATATACTTAAACAATGTATTTATGTGATAGTTAGCTGCTGTCTTCCTTTTTATTTCGTCTTCCCACGATTGTTTCTCACGAACATGTATATATATATATATATATATACATATATATATATATACATATATATATATATATATATATATATATATATATATATATATATATATATACCAGTATTGCCTTTTGTCCTACAGGACAAAAGGACAAGAGGTGCTGAAACTTTTTTTTTGACATATCTAAATTCAATATTCTTACTCTGGAAATTGTGTTCAAGACATTTTAAAAATTAAAATTAAAATAATGAGGTTATGCAATTGTTTGTTTCTCCTTCAGTACCTGGCATATTTCTTAGTCTCTTGTATTTAGTGATCTGATGTTTTTCGATGATTTTTTCCTGGTCCTTGTCATTCCATCAGTCCGAGGCTTCATATTAGTTATATAAGTAATTATTATTTTATTTACAAGTAGTCTGCTAATTCAAGTTTTCTTTAAAGGATATAATGAAATGATTGTCTATATTATTTCTTTGTTTTATATTTATGTTTATATTTTCAGATTCATATTTCTCCTACTGGGTCCCAAACTGCCAAACATCGATTACCACGAAGTCGGTCGATCCATATCAACCTTAATGGCCAATCAGCAATTCCACAATATAGCTTACAAAGCGGAAAATAGAAAAGAATTATTATCAGCAATAAACGAATTCCTAGACGACAGTATTGTGTTGCCTCCCGGCGACTGGGAGCGACAGGCTTTGCTGCCTATCGAAGAGATCAAGGCCAAAAGTGAAGCAATCAAGAGACGAAAGGAAAACGCGTTGAGGAAGGCTCAAGAAGCTCAAGGGATTATAGTGAAGCCTTTGTTATCTCAAGGTAAGTTGTATGTAGGTTTCTGATACCAAATAGGCGTCTGGTTTTTTTTTAATGTGAGTCTTGGAGTTTCTTATCTGGAGCGATTCGGCCATTAAGTCAATCCATAATTTAAATTCAGAATATACCATTGGTCTTTCTGTAGCAACGCCCGGAGGTTGGCTGTGGTATTACCTCACCTAAAGAATGGACCATTGAGCAATGAGATTGGAAACCACAGAAGACCAATCTCTTGCTGTTCTTTTAATTAGTGAAGTATTCGGTACTCATATGAATATTTTCTAAGACATCGAGGTATGCGTTGTTCACTTCTTCGTTCCATGTACCTATCTAATGCTCATCGATTGTGAAATTGTTTCTAGGATTGTTAACTGTTCTTGTTTTCGGGATCTCAGCCGCAGTTAACACTGGTTGAGCTGATCGATGTCGGTATTTATTGGCAGTGATGGATTATTTTGATATTTCTGACATTAGATTTAAGCGCAGCTAACCGTCGTGTTTTGGATGGTGCAATGTTGCTTAAAACCGGAAGCCATTGAGTTGGCTTACTCTTTATGGTCCCCGTAATATATCTCATGGTTTGTTTTAATTGTACAGCTAGAACGTTAGTGTGGTGACTATTTAGTCCGACTGGAGCACAATATTCGACTGTTAAATAGACTAATGCAAGAGCTCTTGGCCTGATTGTGTCTGCATTGGCTTCCCAAGAAGTGTTTGCAAGCGTATGAATGCTGTTACGAGTTTTTACTTTAGGTGCAGGTATGTAAGTGTTGCTTGAAATTTAAAATGCGATCTAGTATTACACCAAGATATTTTGGGTTTGATTATGTTTTATAATAACTCCTTCGCTTTCTATGTTTAGAGTCTGTGGTTTACTTCGTGGCTATTTAAATGGAAAGCAGTAACTTCTATCTTTGTAGGATTTGGTGGAAGACCCCATTTTTCAAAATATGTATTTTGTGAAGGTATAAATTAGTATGAAAATAGAATATACCTATTAGTTACATTGTCTGATATTGTGTTTTGTTTTCAGATGGCGATAAAAAGCCCCCATTTGACGACCCCTTGGAGCGCACCTGCCGTCCGTGGGGAGGCCTAATCAGAGACTTAAAGCGTCGTTATCCGTTCTACAAAAGCGACATCGTCGACGGTCTAAACTCTCAATGCGTGGCAGCGGCCATCTTCATGTACTTCGCCGCCGTATCAGGTGCTATATAGCGTTTGGCGGCCTCACGGGTGACAAAACAGAAAATCTTATCGGCATATCAGAAACCCTTTTATGCACCAGCATCGGAGGGATAATTTTCGCTCTCACCTCAGCCCAGCCTATTCTTATAGTCGGCACTACAGGAGCTCTCTTACTCTTTGACGAAAGTTTGTTCGAATTTTGTAAATCCATGAACATTCCATTTTTAACCGACGAGGGTATTTATCGGACTTTGGCTGGGAGTTCTCGGCGTGCTAATAGCATCGTTCGAAGGCAGCGTTTTGGTAAAATTATTTACTAGATTTACAGAAGACATTTTCTCAACGCTCATAGTATTACTATATATAATGGAAAGTATGATGAACCTGTTCGCCGCATACGGTAAACATCCTTTATTACCTGATTATTGTATGAACGCGGTGACTTTTCCATTGGGGCAAAACGATACGTTCATCGGTGATAATAGTACTGACGTCAGTGTGGACGTGGTTAAAATTCCAATGAAAGATGCTCACGGGAACCCCATAAATCAACCAAATACGGCCTTGTTTTGTACTGTTCTGACGATAGGAACTTTCGCAATAGCTTATTACTTGAGGATGTTTAGAAACAGTCAATTCTTAGGACGAAGTGTAAGTAATCAACACGACAATATACAAATAATGTAGTGACTTAAATGTATTAGAGCTTTATCAAACGCATGTAGTTTTAAATAGTAAAAAAGTATATTGAACGCCCCAAATATACAAACTAAAAATACTTGGGTATTCATTTATCGTGATAACTTTCTTTGCCTAGATTTTCATAAAAAGTTTGGTTTACTAACTATATTTCTTTATAAATTTCCATTTCAAAAGAATCAGACACTTCCACGCTGCGACGTGAAAGATCTTTTATGTATATCCTACATCTATGTTTCAGTCCAAAGATCAAGCTTTTAACGTAGTCTATACTAGACTTCTATTCGTGTTACAAACATAATATTTCTGTAAAATTGGTGATTACACTGTGTATAGTTTTATGAAGATCTAACTGTATTTTTTCATAGCTTATAACTTTTCATAACTTTCCACTTGCCTTTGACCTGAACTATGATCGCAGTGGACTGCACTGCACACATTTGCTTCTTCCATTTTAATTTTTCCATTTTTTGGTACATCGCAGAATGATTCTAGTTCTAGAAAAGGATATCTGGCTCCTTCTTCAGCAATACCACCAGCAAACTCGTTATCAGCAATTCATTTGAGCTCTGGTACTCATAACAATATCAAACTAGTCCAACTTGAATCTAGGCGTATCAAAACTAGCATAATCAAGTATACGTTTCCACAGCCGACAAACTAGAATTTATAATAGAAGAGTAGTCGATTGTTCGAGTACGAGCATCGTGGCATTAGTAGTAGGTATACATTTATATGTGAAGTATTCTTTGACGCCATTAATCTCTGTTTGCAACCGTTTGAATGCAATCATACATAGATCTGCCTACTATTTGTGATATTTGATCAGCACAGTGTTTTGAGTGATCTTCCTCTGGTCCTGTTTAGGCCTAATGTTACTTTTGCCCAGATACTACAATTTGCATCCTCCACCTAGTTCTTTCACTTTTGTTCTCTCCACCTTGTCTCTTGAATGTAAGCAATTTCTACTATCCTTTTAATCGCATCTACCAACTCCTTACTCTTACCTGTAAGTCTTCTAAGATTCCAAGACTCTATAATGATTTTTCTAGCCTGTAATCGTGTTTTGCCTGAAATGTCCTTACCGGGAAATCCATACGGAGGATCTGTTTGCTTCCGGAATATTTTTACCTGAGCAGATTTCCTCATTTTAGTATAATCTTTATTACATTGGAGAAGATCTTTTTATTATTGTAGCCTGGCACGTCCTGCACGATTTAGCGACACCACCAGTGCAATGAAAGTGCAGTTTTATCTCACACCCGCTTACATTTTTATGTACAGAGGATCCCTACTGTAAGGACTGCTCTTGAAGCCGTCGTTATCCCGCCTCTAGAGGCACATACTTTACATGGGATATTTTCTGTAATACACCTGTAAAAAGTTTTTATTGTTGCGTTCTGCACATACAATGACCTCTATATAACATGATGCCATCAGAAAGGAAGGAGAATGCCTATGTTCAATCTAGAACGCGCTGATTTCTCACTTTCGCATTAAGTATATATTTTACCGTTAACAAATAATAAGCAAAAGAAATGTGAAACTCTATTCAAAATAAATAAAATTAATAAACAAATAACATATAATATACATTCAATTCTCATAAATCCTTAATAATTACAAATTAAAGTACGCGTGAAAAAGATACAAAAACCAGTACTTAATGATAACCCGACATGCTGTACCAAAGGTAAATGAATGGATGTAAAAACAACTATACGAAACTAAATATAATACAAACTTTGGTTATCTATATATCACACAAACCGCTTGTCTACGGATGAAATCATAACAGGAATATATTAGAATATGATAGGTACCTCAGGAAACACTAGAGTCGCAAGCTAGACGCTAGAGACGCCACCCCATAACACACAATCGTCTGTGTGGTTTAGCAGATGGGACTAGTCTTTCTCTGAAAAACGGCGCTTATTCAATAATTGTTTTTTACAAGTTGAGGCGACCGATATGTGGGCGATAATTACTCAAGCGATCTGCAATTTTAACACTTATTCCTCTATGGTTCTTTGTTTACAACAATGTATGAATGAACAGTCTATCCTTGCAACATTGTATACACAACCCTTTATTGTTCAATAGTGTCTATTTTTTGTAAGCGAAATCTTGGCTAAGTATACGAGGACAACCAAAACTAACAAAAAGTCTGTTCATAGTTTAACATTGTTTATATAAAGTTGCGAAACTGCAACATTTATATTTACATGCATCTACCTTAAAGTTTTCCATTCAGTCATTTAAAAGCAAAATAATTTTTCGAAAACATTTTATACTACTTGAAGCAATAACAAATATTTAGAAGGATAACAAAAACACAGTATCGAATCATCAAAGGGAAATAATGGATTAATTCCGTATCTAAACTTATCTTTTAAAAGTTAAACATACTGCCGAGGAAAAGTTGTTTCATTTATTTAAAGAATGGATAATCAAGTACTGATTTTCTTTTTAAAATTATCTTCAGGCCCAATTGTAATCCATACTTATTTATCCATGTATTTTTTTTTAGGCTAGAAGAGCTCTGGGAGACTTCGGTGTACCAATAGCAATAGTTATAATGGTCAGCGTCGACTACGTGATCCCTGCAACATATACGGAGAAACTCAATGTACCTATAGGCGGGCTGAAGCCGTCAAGTGCTGAATTGAGAGGATGGTTTATACCTCCAAGCGGTATTCCTGTTTGGATAATGTTCGCGTCCATAGTTCCTGCTATGTTGGTTTACATTTTGCTTTTTATGGAAACACAAATTTCTGAGTAAGTTTGTGTTAAGCATCACAAATCTTAACGATTAGGATTTTAACTTAATATAAATAAAACCTCAAACGATTAAACTGGAGGATTTTAATTAAAAAATCATAATTCATCACAAAAACTCAAACAGTTTAACTAACATAATTGCTTAAAAGATAAAAATGTTTCTGAACCTTGCAGTTTCTATTTAAAAACAAAAAAACTTTTTCAACCTCTCCCTCTTCTGCTTCTCCCTTAAACTATAAAGTGAGAACATTAAGAATTTAAACAAAACAAAGTTGAAATACATAGAAATCATGCCTATGTGAATAAAAAATTTAAATAAAAAAAAAAGATTTGCTTAAAAAAAATTGTTTAACCTCGTATATTTGCATGTCAGTGCCAGAAACAAGTTTAAAATAAAGTACTTAGGAGACTCTAAAACCGGTTTTAGGGCCGGTTGTTCGAACGCTCATCAAAACTTGATTGTAATCAAATATTTAATTACCAGCAAATACGTCACAGCAGCTGTCAAAATTATTAAAAATTGCTTATTATTATTGATTTGTAAATAAAACATAAAATTAACATCAGAAAGAGTTTAATTATGGTTTATTTTAAATTAAAACGCAAAATAATAAAAATTGAATAAAATGAATCAGTCAACATAATCAACCAATCTAGTTTTGATTAGAGTTCGAACAACCGGCCCTTAGACATTCAGATATTTTATTTGTATTATATAATGTATTTACGGCCTTAAAAAAGATCGTTTTCTCTACAAGTAAAGTATATTTACATATTTCAGAGTGTATACAATTATTGTGATTTGTTTTCAAAAAAACTATAGTTGTCAAAAATTTATTTCGAATCTAGGTTGAAAGTTAACTTATTTTGCGTTTTTTTAAATACCATCGAATACCTACTCAGGAACTAAATATTTTTCGGCCAAAAGAATGTCATAATTATTGTGTTTAAGCACTGTTGAATTCAGAACAACTTCAAGAAAGTCTCCTAGTACACACTAAACTGCATTTGTTGCAATTTAACAATCAATAAGGCCTAATACCAATGAAAAATAATAGTTTTTTTTTGTTAATGAAGTTTTCTTATAGTATAACGCATACCGCCATCTATTGTATAATGGCAACATTTACTGTACCTTTAAATATCGTATTAAAGATTTCTCTGAATATGTTTTTAGTTGAGATTGAGAATACTGCATGTTCTTCTTTAAATAGTTTTTTTTAATCAGTTTTTAGTATGGTTTTTAGTTATATAGTAATTATATTTATTGTTTATCAGGATCGTAATGTCAGAGAATAAAAAACTAAGGAATGCAATAAAAGTTATTCTATTTATTGGAATATAGATAGATAATATATAAAAATGGCATAATAAAATATTTTCAGAACCACATCAATAAAATCTGATGATTCTTTTGAATTCATTCTTATGGCACTAACATGGCTATTTTGACTTTGTTGACATAATGTATATATTATGTGTGACACACACATAATAAAAACATTATGTGTGTGTACTGAATATTTAAGAATAGTTAAGCGAGACAAGTGGGACAATCAATTCTCTGAACGATACTTAGTTCCTACTATATAGAAGGCTCTCTTTACGCTTCTCAAAAGTATGCAACTGAACCTAATAGTTGATTTACATAATATAGTTGGTGGTGTTTCAAAATTTACGGTTTCATTGAATTTTCTAACCAGGAATTGGTTGAAGGAGGTGTCAAATGACCTGAAAAAAATGGAAAATTTATAGGTAGCTCTTTTGGATATAAACTGGAATAAAATTAAACACGAAGAATTTGGATAACACGGAAAATTATTTTTCTCATTCTTCTTTTTATGTAGACATGACTATGTCTGTTTTTCAATGTGATTCCAGTAAGTTGTCGTTCCATCATTTTCGTGGTCTTCCTACTAATGGTCTTCCTATTGCCGTCTTTACTACTCTATTTGTTGTCATTCAGCTTATATGATCGTTCCATTCTACCCTTCTATTTCTTACCCAGTTCTTGATGTTCTCCACCTTGCATCTACGTCGTATATCTCTACTTCTAGCTCTTTCCCATCAATTTTTCTAATTGTTTTCATCTCTGCTGTTTCTAACATCCTTTTTGTCCTCTCTGTGCCAGGTCGTGTTTCAGCCGCGTGTGTCATTGTTGGTTTGATGACTGTTTTGTAAATTCTGCCGTTCATTTCTTTCCCGATATTTTTATTTCTCCATATTGTTTCATTTAGGCCACTAGATCTTCCACTTCAGTTTCGAGCTTTCCTTAGCTAGATAATGTGATGCCTAGATATTTAAACTCCATAACTTGTTCTATTATCTTACCTTTCAGTTCCAATTTACATCTTAGTAAATTTGTTGTAATTGTCATTTTGTCTTTTTGGAGAAATTAAACCTGTTAAATTTTCTGGTGGTTATATTAAATTGGTGCATCATACGTTGTAAATCTTCTTCACTTTGAGAGTAGTATAGCGTCGTCTTCATAGCAGATTATTTTAAGTTGTTTTTCTCCCATTTGGTATCCTTTTTAGTTCTTACTTTTTTTATTATTTCATCCATAATCAGGTTGAACAATAGAGGACTCAGGGAATCTCCCTGTCTGATCCCATTGTCAGCTTCAATAGGGTCGGTTGTTTTATTGTGTTGTTTTGGTAGATATTTTCGATCGTTTTGATTATTCCTAGAGGTATATCTCTTGCATACAATAAGTGGATAACGTCTTTTAATTTGACCCGCTCTAATGCCCTTCTACGCGCTATCTCAGAGTATAGATATGCTGGTTTGTTGTATTTTGATGATGTCTCTTGTACTTGCCTTATTATAAATATAGCGTCGGTGTATGATCTTCCTGGTCTAAAACCTTGTTGTTCTTCTGCTAGCGTTATAATATCATTCGGTTTATTTGTTATCACTTTGGTTGTTAATTTTAGTGGTGTGTTTAATAAATTAATTCCTCTGTAATTTTTCGGGTCCGATTTGTCTTCCTTTTTGAAGAGAGGTATTTGGATGCTTGATCTCCATTCTTGAGGAATTCTGTTTATTCTATTATTTTTTGTATTAGTTTTAATAGTGGTTTGGTCTGATCTGGTCCTCCGTACTTTAGGAGTTCGTTCGGTATTCTGTCCTCTCCTGGTGATTTTTTATTTTTTAATTTGCTTAATGCTTCGTTTACCTCTTTCTCCTCAATATTTATTCCTTCGTTTGTCGTCACCTCTGGTGTTGGTGATTCATTTTCGTCACCTTTATCAAATAGGGATCGAAGGTAGTCTACCCTATACAAGGAAAATTGGTTATAAAAATAAAGATTATTTAACAGGTTGAGTGATAATTGAAATTTAAGTAAAGGATGAAATTTTAGTATTATATTATACCAAAAATGTTTTACCAACAATCCACTTTTTAGGTTTGCAAACAGATTATAATCGCTACGAGCCAGATACTGGTCAATACGGCTAATAAGGCAGTAATTTAAAATGTATAGAATGGACTACATAAGGCAATAAATATCCGTCAGGTTCTACCATCATTTTTTGTTTTATAGCAAATTTTCTTTATATTACACTTCAAGCAGCAATTTTATCTTGCGAAAAAATACATTAAACTCTTAACATAGAAGCTATTATTGCATTTAACTTATTTTGCATTGTTGTTTTTTTAGATTGATCATTAGCAAGCCTGAGAGAAAATTGAAGAAAGGTACCGGCCTACACTTAGACATTGTTATCATCTGTCTTATCAATATCCTCTGCGGCTTCCTAGGCTTTCCCTGGATGTGTGTAGCAGCTGTCCGATCGATCGTCCATACTTCAGCTTTGACAGTCATGTCTAGAACTCATGCTCCTGGAGAAAAGCCACACTTGATAGAAGTAAAGGAACAGAGAATGTCTGCATTATTTGTTGCTCTATTCATAGGTAAGTTATTTGTAGTCTATCAGAAAATATAAACGACATTATTGACAATAAACATTTTAAATACTTGAGCTATAAATAACGAATGTATGTAATCAAATAAAATTGCATTTAAAGCGTATTCTTTTTGCTTTTTATGGCATAAGAATGTGGAAAACATAAAGCTTTACTCCAACAGTTATGAAAAAAACTAGTTGAACTGACCTATATACTCTGTTATGACACTAGAAACTTGAAAATTATTTCTCATTGACAATAGTTGTAGGAGGTTATGGTAGCATTGTTTACAAGTATCACTCTGTTCTTACCACGAAAACCACCCAAAAAAAACTAATAAAACTCTAAAACTGCGCAAGAAGTGTCCATATCCTCGAACGCCGAGTCACCGAATTGGGCGTAGCCTCGAGCGGAGACTTGAGGCCCGAGCAAGCAATTTCAAATCGAAGATAAGTCAGTAGAGAAATCAGGAAAGAAGCGCCTCACGCTAGCATTGATCGGGTTAGGATATCGTGTTAGAGTTCTTGTACCCAGTACTTCCTCAAGACAAGCACTTTGCTAAACGAGAGCCCCTATCGCGCATTAGAGTGTTATAGGGAGCAAAGGGATGGTCTGGTGCATTATCCTACTCGCCACATTAAACTGTAACACCCAAATGTCCTTCAAAGGGGTGTGCAAGTCTCTTGGGCTGGGTTTAATTAAATTGCTTGCCTGTTGCCAACTGATAGCACTCTTGTCTAAGGTGACCACAACGGCGATGAAGAGGATAAGAACATTCGAAAGGACGAATTCAACGGAAGTGGCAACCCCGGCTTTTAGGCGTAGTAGAGAAGCATATCACTTATTTTCCAACATCTTTGGGTGGAACAGCTAATAAGTGGAAAGACACTCTTTTGCCATGGAATTAAGAAATTGGTTCCGAAGGCGGAGAAACTATAAATTAGTCAAAGGTATAAAGATGCATAAAGCAAAGTAAAACTACTGCATTAAAGGTATTTGCGCACTGGATTTAGCAATCTTCTTCTTAGAGTGCCATATCCCTACGGAAGGTCGACGACTACCATACTTATAATATTTTTATACTGATCTCGGTCTTGCGCTACGTGTAGCAATTGGTCCGCTGTCAAACCTGTCCACTGCCGCAAATTCCTCAACCAAGAGAGTTTCTTCCGTCCTATCCATTTCTTTCCTTCGATTTTACCGTTGAGAATTAGCCGAAGGAACTCATATCTTGGTCCTCTGATTATATGTCCAAGATATTCTAGTTTACGCCTCTTAATAATATTTAATAGAGTTCGTTGATGTCCCATTCTTCGAAGAACTTCTTCGTTTCTACTTCTGCTAGTCCATGGAATTTTTAGTATCCTTCGATACAACCACATCTCAAACACCTCGATTTTATTCATGATATCGGCGTTTAAAGTCCAAGTTTCACATCCATACAAAAGTACAGACCACACGTAACATCTTGTAAACTTTTCACGGATTTCCAAATTTAATGAGTTATTGGATAATAGAGGCTTGAATTTTTGAAATGAGTTTCTTGCCTGTTCAATTCTACATCGAATTTCGAAGGATGGATCTAGATTTTGGGTAATCCAACACCCAAGGTATTTGAATCTCTGAACTCTCTGCAGCGGTTGTTGGTTTAATATCAGTTTGGTTGCGCCGATATCCACTTTACTGGTCACCATGTATTTAGTTTTATCGATATTTATCGACAGTCCCCAATTTGTGCATTCCATGTCAACTCTATTGATTAGCTCCTGCAGATCGTCGATGTTTTCAGCTAGAATCACAGTATCGTCGGCGTACCGTATATTGTTAATTTAGCAATAATAATAATAATTTAAGTGAAAACATTAATTATCATGGACGGCAGGGGACAACAATCTTAAGACTGCAGGGCCCCTCTGCTTCTTCATGTACCATGGCCTTTCCGAACATTGATTACCATCATATCTATCTTTATTTTATTCACTACGACTCTAAATAGCATGCTTGTATCAATACCATAGCAATCTCGCAAGGTATTCCACCATGAAGTCTTTCTTCGTACTGGGCTACATTTGCCTGCTATTTTCCTTTGCATAATATTTTGTAGCTACCTATATTTGGGACGTCTCATTACATGTCCGAAGTACCCCAGCTTTCTAGTAGTGCGAAATTTCGAACCTTCTACACCCAAGAAAATTCTTCTGTAGGCCTCTCTTATGTCGTTAATATGCGAAATCCTTGCAAAATAGCGACATGGAACGTAAGAACCATATTTGAGGCATAAAAATACCAAAAAAATGTAAATCTGCATCCTCGGAATAAGTGAAATGCGATGGTTGCGATCGGGAGTCTGTGATGTTGATGTATATCAAGTGTACACTCTGAGATAGCGCGT
>NW_027313084.1:0-23769 GCF_040954645.1 Diabrotica undecimpunctata
CGCGCTATCTCAGAGTCTCGCGCGACGCGACATCCAGATTTGTAAAAAGTTTTTTGGAAGATACTCCAGCATACCAAGTAATTTAGGGCTCGATAACACGGAAAGGGTCCCACCAGAGCTCAATTCTTTTAATGCCGTAGGTATCTGGGATGAGTCAATTTTCCCCTTAGAGGGATTGTGAGCCGAATGGCTTAATCTGATAATAATTTCTGTAATAATAATAATATATAATACTATAATATGTATGATGTATAACAATATAATAATTCCCAATAATAACACTCATTTAATGTTCCATCGTAAAATTTTGGCGTCTGTTACTCAAAAGATTTTTATAAATCTAAAAGCTTCTTTCAACGTCCACACTGCTGGTGCATCCTTATATTTTTCCACCAGTGCCGGATCCATAATTACATCTACAACGTGTTCTCCATCTTTTAAAATCCTTTGTTTTCTGTTAATATATCTTTGAGTTTTGTTAATACTATCTGACTAATTTTTGCAGGAACATTTTCCATCTTTTTTCAAAGCTGTTGATTTTTTGAATCGACTAAACTTGTCGCTGAGGTTGATCTACGGAAGGCTGTGGATCACCACCAGTCGCTCTGTCCGCTGAGGCAGACGATCGGAGAAGTCTCTGAGTGTCCATGTTAACTAGAACAAATAGTAAACAGAGGGAAAAGGAAGAACAAGAAAATCAGAAGATGGTTTTCTTTGTTTATTAAAAGTCGGCGCGTCGGGGTCAGTTCGCCACGGATTTCCCTATACTGAGGTATATCAATGGTCTTCTCTGGACGACGTGTGCGACCAAGCTATGTGGATGGATGCACGCCTCGTGCTTGCACGGAGTCAGCCACTTATAATACGAGTTATTTATAGTTTGAATCCCGGAGATAGGAATATCTCGGAGACCGTCTTAATAACCGTATAAAATGGTATCTGACTCGCTATTCAAGCTTGTTGAGGACGTGCTTGTTGCTAAGCTGATAAGGCAGAGCAGAAAGCGCGAACTAACCTCAAGCACGCCGTGTGAGAGGACCTGAGAGGTACCTAAAACAGAAGGGTCAAAAATATGGGAAGTAATAGATGTAACATAAAATAGTAAATATGTGAAATTGTAAGTAAATTTGAATGAGGGTTCTGGAAGAGAGAATAACGGTTAGTTATCATTAAATATACGCACAAATATATATATAAACACAACTAAGCTGAAATACTAAGCTGGAAGAGAAATAAGGTTAGATAAAATGAAAGACTGTAAAAGGAAATGGCAATGTATTAAATATCAATGGCAACGAAGTTGCAACAAATAATTATACATAAACAAGTAGCAAATATAATAATAATATCGTAAAGGCACAAACATATAAATATCAATGTATCCTGAAAGGTAACAGAAAAATGGTAAAAGCGAGATATACAGTATAAACACAATAACATGGAATATATATATAGCTGCAAAGAAAAGAAAATAAATAACCAAATAATATTCAAAAGAATATTAACTATTACCAACAGGAACAGTGATGCAGAAGGGAAGTCTAATTCCCTTCCAGTGGTAAGAGTATAAGAGAAACTAGGTGATTTAACTTGGTAAGGTATTCCCCAACCAGAGGTCTTAACTAGTCGTCAGACTCAAACCGAATAGGCCTTCTGAAATGGTGCACCGTCTTTTATCCCATTTTCGTGACCTTGGTGAGTGTTAAAAAGGGGCGTGGCCCGTAACTCACCAATTAGAAAATAGGATAAATTCAGGGACCAATCAGAAGGCCGAGAGGTGAGAAATGCGCAGATCTGATTGCGTAGTCGTCAGTTTCGTGCTGGAGACGTGGCAGATCTGTCGACAAACTAATGACATTTGCTATTTCCCCAAATATTCACTTACAAAACAAAAGTGTAAGATTGATTTGTAATTTTGTTTCACCTTAAACATCCTGACAATCTTTTATTGATTCGCTATTGAAGTTTGAATGCGAAGCTTTTATAATTTTCGATATATTTGGCGTAGAATAAAGCTGCATTTAAGTATATACCCCACCGAGTTAACACAATACATCAATAATATCCGCTACGCCGAAGAAAACTAAATTCATGGTTGTCAGCCGTACAAATTTAGATCCCGGGGCACTAATGGCAGGTAGCGAAGAGATCCAGAGAGTCGACAGATTCACTTACCTCGGAACTACCCTCAACGTACAATGGGACTGCGCTCAAGAGATTAGATCCAGAATTGAAATGGCACGGTCTACATTTATTAAGTTGAGATCCTTGCTGTGCTGCAGTAATCTCAGTTTGGGAACCAAGATGCGGATAGTGAGGTGCTACGTTCTTCCAGTGTTGCTATATGGAGTTGAAGCCTGGACACTGACGCAAGCCACTGAAAACGAATCGAAGCCTTCGAGATGTGGATATACAGAAGGATACTAAAAATATCTTATGTGGACCATGTCACCAACGTTGAGGTCCTACAGCGCATGACAAGAAAAAGAAGTGCTTAATTTAATTAAACAACTTAAGCTTGAGTACCTCGGCCAGGTGATGCGGAACGAAGAAAAATATCGAATTCTTCAACTCGTTATGCAGGGTAAAGTATTTGGCAGAAGTGGACCGGGACGCCGTCGTATCTCGTGGTTGAAAAATCTCCGACAATGGTTTGGGATGACCTCAGCGGAGCTGTTTCGCAGAGCAGTCAACAAAACCATGATAGCCTTGATGATCGCCAACATCCGGACCGGATAAGGCACTGAAGAAGAAGAGTTAACACTGGTTCAAGTAGTAATATAGTATTAGGCACTCTTTCTTTAAAAAGTTGCACCCTTAAAGAAGCATTAATAAAAAAAATTTACATTTTTTACCAACTCATTAACAAGTGAAAATTGCAGCAGTGTCGGCAATGCGATAACAAACTTAATTTTATTATTCATAGGGACTTCTATCACGTATACGTATACTATTTTACGATGAAATGATCTATTTTCGAATAATAAAAAGTATCGTAGTATGCCCTGGAAATTTAAACAAACACTGTAAATTATTAGAATTAGACCAATTTAAAAAATTGGATAAAATCATTTAACATCTATAAATTTTATCGACGTGTTTCCAATTTAAATGGGTAAAAATTCTAAGATACCTATACTTAATTCTAGAAAATGTTTCATTTTATCAATTTACCCACAAATAATTCCTTTATAGGCCCTTCTAATGGAAATCTTTCAACTCTCATGGTATATCTAAACCAGATGTGAACGAATACTATCTGCCCATATCCTTTAACGCTGTTTATGGTTCACTTCGTTCAATTACTGCCTCGATATATCTTCCAAAAATGTGTAGGTACGAATAAGATTGAACGCAGATTAAAATGGTAGCTGAACAAGTTCTGCCTACCACTTGCCTGTCTGCAAGTATATATGATGGTAGATAAGAGATAGCCCGAACATGTTAAATGCATTTAAGACATTTTGTATCGATTTTCAAAGTGCTGAAATTGATTTTGTAATGGATACACGCGGAGAATAACTAGAAACGTGCATCGATAGGTTTTAATTATGTTTAACTAGAAACTTGTTGTTTATATTCACTAATACTTGATGTACAACGTAAAGTACAGTATTCGTTAAAAAAATAGGCTGAAATATAGCAAATTCAAAAATATTCAGCTGATTATTCAGTTGGTTAAAACATTTTCTACACTGAGGGTAGAACATATCAAAGCGAATGGTGGGTATTATTTAGTTCAAGATGCAGTTAGTGCTGCATAATATAACAATGAGATCCTGCATAATATTTCAGCCCTCAAGGATCGTTAATAAGTGTAACTAAATTTTTTGTGGCGAGTAACGATATTTTGAAACAATGTCAATACCTTAAAGAAAGATTATACGTGAACGACCTGGTTCTTCTACCAAAAGGAACAAATCTGGAATTCACCCAAAGAGTCCTTTAAACCATAATAAATCATATCTAGAAATGGTCTGGTAAAACAGGACTTAGCTTGTCAAATAAAAAAACAAAATGCCTGCTCTTCTCATAAAAGCGAAAAGGGTCAATGGTAAGAATGGTAAGAGTCTGACCTTGTGAATATGTACAGTACATATTTTTCTTTACGTGTCGTATCATAATTACCATTGCGAAGGCTTCTCGATCTTGTGTCACATGGAATAACTGTACTGCATTTGGTATCTGACTCCATTCACGAATGTTTTTTAGCTAAGTAAACTGATTTTGTTCTCACACCTCTCCGACCCTATATTTTGCCATTAAAAATTAACTGTAACGTGACTGTAGCATTCTATATCAATTTCCACTCAATATATGTCTTATATAAGACATTTTTAACAGTCTACAGCAATTCTATATCTTTGTTTCCCCTCCTTAGTACTTCTCCGTTAGTTTTCCTTGTTAGTTTTCTGATTAATTAATATTCTGAGAAATTTTAGGCTTAGGTATTCATTCATTCTCCAAGGTGGTGGAGATTTACAACATTTACTTTACAACATACCCCACCAAGAGCGTCACTCAAATTCTAGATGATTGGTGGTTAGTTTATTATATCAAATGGTCTTCTGCTTCAACACTTTGAAAAATAACTAGTCTGGAATTATAAGCAGTCATTTGACACCACTTTTTATGCTTTTTTTTATTTTTATGCTTCTTTTTTTCAATTTTTGTCAATAATTTTACCAAATAGGCACCTTATTGGAGAAATTTTAGTTCAACACCAACAAGGATGAAATAATAATACAAAAACTCCCTCAGGGATGCGTATGCTTTGTAGCTTATTATATATTTATGCTATATTCATAAAGTTATACAACCGCGTAAACAATAGTTTACAATAGGTACAATAGTTTACAAGGTTGTATAACTGTATTAATATAGCTGGCGACGGAAAACGCACTGACGATTAAATTAGGTATGATCTACGATCTACGTGATAATAGAATCCTTACCGAAGCATTTACGGATGCAAAGCTCAAAGGAAATTTTCCAAAGTATGGACAAAAAGTTTTTTCCAACAAAAATTAACGGGCTATTAATTATAACTTAATATAGTTGATGCACAAGTTCTCAAAAAGAAATAGTTTTAGAATCAAATTATCACTGAGTTACACCGAATATATTCAATCAATATTATATTAATTGATTTTAAGCGGAAGACAAGTTAAGATTTTTCGTCATCTAAAAAAGTATATTAAAAAATAGGACAAGCAACGAAGTGCAAAATCCTTGTATTTAGTCTTGTTTAGATTAAAATTAGTAACAAAATATGGTGACACGAAGAAATCGAATATATGGTAAAACAGAAAAAAGAACAGCATCTAAAATGGCTAAATACAAAAAATACTGAAGACCATCAAGCTTACAAAGAAACCGATAGACAACTACGAAAAATGATAAAACAAGAAAAGAATAAAACATGGGATCATAAATGTCAAGAAATCAATACATACATCGGAGGGAAGCAATGTACAGAGGTATGGAATTTTATACAATCACTAAAAAAGACAGGAAAAGACAAAGCACACATACACACCATAAAACCAAGACAATGGAAAGATCACTATGAAAGCTTGCTGATAGAGACAAGACAAGAATACCTAGCGAACTCCCCAACACAGTCAGTACATATACAAGGAGAGGAAGCGAGGGTAGACATCGAAACAGTAAGAAAGGCTGCAATGACCCTAAAGAATGGTAAATCCGCTGGACCTGAGGGAATCTATTCTGAAATGCTTAAGAATGGAACTCATAAACTATTTGAAAAATTAACTTATGTCATCACGCGCTATCTCAGAGTAGTACCAGAACAATGGAGAACGGCATACATGTCCTCAATACACAAAAAGGGGAAGAATTGTAATAATTATAGAGGCATATCGGTAACCAGCACCCTGAGCAGACTGTATGGACGAATTTTGAGAAATATGATCGAGGAAGAATATAAGCACAATGAAGAGGAAGAACAAAGCAGGCAGGAAGATCGTGCACCGATAAAGTATTTTGTCTTAAACAAATAATAGAAAAAAGATCGGCTAAGAATCTAGAAACTCATATTACTTTTGTAGACCTGCAAAAAGCATATGACAACATCCCCTTAACAAAACTGTGGACAACGTTGAAAAGATCTAACATCAACCACACATTGATAAATGCTGTACAAGAACTATATAGAGACTCAAAGGCACAGATAAAAACAGAAAAATATCTAACGAAAGAATTCCTGGTGCTGTATCTCACCAACCTTATTCAAGATATATGTTGCAGCGGCATTGGAAAGATGGAAAAGAAAGGTGCATAGGATGGGTATAGAGGTTAGCAATGAATGTATATATACACTCCAGTTTGCTGATGACCAGGTAGTGCTAGCGACTGACAGAGAAGACATGCAGTACATCCTTAAAAAACTGATAGAAGAATATAACGACTGGGGAATGAATGTCAATACAACAAAAACCAAATATCTTTGTATTGGAAACGAGTCAGATAACATAGACCTCGAAAACGGACAACATATTTCCTGCTGTCAGAGCTATGACTACTTGGGTGTTGCCTTTGATAATATAGGAACTGATACACGGGAAATAGAAAAACGAATCACTCAAGCAAAGAAAGTCTTAGGATGTCTCAATGGTATACTGTGTAGTAAAGAGATAACGAAAGGAAGAAAATTTAATATATATATGAGACCATGATTAAAACTACTCTTCTTTATGGCGCTGAAACATGGAGAATTAGTGAAAAGAACAAAAAGCGAATAAAAGCAGTAGAGATGGATGCAATGATAAGATCTTTAGGTATTTTCAGACAAGACCGAATCAGAAATTATGTAATAAAACAACGTATGGGAATAGAAGGAAATATAAATCAAGATATAGAGAAGAAACAATTAAGGTGGTATGGGCATGTTCAACGGATGCTAGCAACAAGACTCCCCAAAAAAGTCGTAGAATGGCAACCGATAGGTCGACGGAAAAGAGGAAGACCCAGATTGGAATGGCAACACGGCGTAAACAAGTCCATGGGCGAAAGAAATTTAACAACAAACGACTGCGAAGATAGGAAGAGATGGTGTTTAGGTATCGGACAACGTCGAAAGACGTTCTAAAACCGATGTATATATATATATATATATATATATAGAAGAAATGTGAGCTTTTTTGTAACTGCTTTATTGTGCTGAAGTTTCGCCTGTCAGCAAGGTCGTAAAAGAACTACTCAAATAAAATGATATTCTAATAAAATGGAAAAAACAATCATAGTGAATTTTAATAGATAAGGGGATCTTGAAAAATGTACTAAAATATGAAAAAAAAAGACTAATATGTATGTTAAAAGCAACAAGAGTCAAAAGAAAAAGAACTTACACAGTGGTGTATACAAACTTAAATGTGGTGACTGCACAAAAACTTACATCGGTCAAACTGGTAGAACTTTTAATAAACGTATAGGAGAACATAAACGGAAGACATAGGAAAAAGTTTTAATTTACATGGAAAAAAATTTCAAAAAATATTAAAAATAAAGAGAATAAATACACCAATAGAGAAATTGTTTAAAATATTTGCAACAAATATATGGACAAACAAGAAAATATATCTAATTTATAATGAGAAAAGGTAATTCCAAATTGCTGTACTAGTGGATCATATTTTTATACATTTTTAAAGTATTACAATACACTGTATGCATGATTGTTTTGTTTTATATGTCGTTATTACATAATTTTAAACCCTGTCATGTGTTTTAGTCTCTTTTCCCAACAACAAGCTATTATTTACCATAATAATGAAGTAATTTTTGCAATTAACGGCGGCCAATTCGTTGTACCGGCAATCGAAAGATAAATATTGAGATAGAGAGCCTGATAATGACAAATTACACAGGTAGGGCTAATTTATGCCACTGATGTCGATGCGTATCTATTATCAATTTATTATTAATTGCGTATATGACGTTTAATAACTATTTACCGGCGGATTCATAATGGCATCGATTTATTATCTGGTTGGAGCCAAAAAATCGATGAGTGATGTTCGTCGATGCACCGTTATAGTGCAAGTTTTTTGCTCACGGGTTGATTTGATGACCTACCGGCACGTCTCTTTCTCTGCGGGTATTCAGCTGCTCGGTTAAATGGCTGCGAAACTCTTATTTTTACAATTCTTCTTGTTAGTGATCAAACCTACACATATGTGGTATATTTCAGAGTTATTTAAAATTAAACAACATAAACTATTTACGCATATTATGACTATGTCATTCAAGACAGTTTACCGAACTTCTGACCATTATTATTGGACATATTAATGTGATATCAAGAATTTTAATTTTAAAACTTTACAAAAAATATATATAAAACATTATTAAAATTTTTGATTTATGATTTATATCACACCTTTCAATTTTGTTATTTCAGGTTTTACTCGTGCTTCAATATCTATACTTTACAGCTGATGGGTTAGGTCCAAAGAATAACGGAATAAAACAACATTATATGATATGAAAATAATGTAATAAAATAAGCGGATTAAAATACCTCCAAAAATTATTAGCATACAATGTTTATCAAACAAAATTCGTTCTACGTACGTGAACCTTCAATAATACATGGATAATCTAATACAATTACAATCTACAATCCAGCTTATTATTCTACATAAACAAATCAAATAATATTCAGTGTCCTTCCTAATGCAATTTTGATATATCGATTGTACCAAGAAAAAATTGTATGAATTATCCAATTCTCTCCACAGCTCCGTGTCCCCTTGTAACGATGAGTCAAAGCCATCACCGTTAAACCAGCGTGCGCGCGAACCAACCCATGAAGTAGGAGTGTATCGACAGTAGAAAGGGCAAAACTAATTACACAGCTCCGCTATATAAACCGCAACATTTCCTCATAGAGACAGAATCGACAGGTGTTGACTGAAGGTTCTCTTCTTCCCTACCCCGGCTTGTGGACGTGTTGAGTTCACAAGTTGTTCCGTCTCCCATACCGCCGCTATCCGAAGAGCGTGTTGAGCTCTTCACTACCCGTACTCTGAAGCAGTCATGTTGAGACTGTCGAGGAGTGTCCGATTAACCCGAATCACTTAAGGGACGTGTTGAGTTCCTTTCCTTCCTTTGTACCTATCGTCCGCTGTTATTAAATCGATACAACGTTACCGTAAAATTTCAGATACACACTCGCTTGCCGATAAGACTAGTTCCATATGACAAGGTCAAGCTTAATTTGAATAAATAGGCCAGGTACTGAGAAGACTAAACCAAATTGTAAATATGTACATAAGATTTTTGTCAATTTAATTTAAGGAAGACAATAAAGTTTTATTTTTATTTCGAACTCTGTCTCTGACTGTCTAAAAACGCGCTATCTCAGAGTGTGACTCCCACGAGAGGACATCACACCCTCTCAGAACAAATTTGATCTTCTTCGACTATCGACAACTTATTCACACGTTGCTAATATGATATAATATTATTTGACCCAAAATTCTTAAATTGAATATATTATGAATGTTTCTCCCGTTGAAACGCTTCCTCTGCCTTGAGCTGTCCAATTCCTCGTTCTATGTAAAATTAACTATCAGTTCTCAGCAGCCTCCTATGTAATTTGCAATATTAAACAAGATATTGCAATTTAGTGTCTTCAATGCTCTTCTTCGAATGCACGTACCTTTCCAATGATGCTAGCCTCTTTTCCTCTCGCCAAACTTAATCTCTCGTTCCAAAATAAACAGCGATACGTATAATACAAGTAGGAAAAGTTTACTTACAAATTTATACCAGATCAACTATCGTCGGACACACTTACTTCACCAACTCACAACTTATTCTTTATCACTTACTACCCTTGGAGACCAACTCGAAAACCAACCATTCACTTTAAGAAACTGGAACTAACTGACTCTCTCATCTCCTCTATCCATTCATCCAACCTCTCATTATACACACCCATCACCACTTTCCAAATTCTCGGCCAATCAGAAATTTGCATACCACTCCCACATAAAATCAGAAATACCTACAAACTTTCCTAATTCATATTATTTCTACAAGGACACTTAATTTCTACTGGGTATTTACATATTCCGAAAAATCATTTAATTTACACCCAAAAACACTTTATGGGTTATGGGAAAAAACCGTCGTTAACTTCTATTCATTGTACCCGCACTATTCACTTGTTATATTTATACAAAAGATTATTTATGACTAAGATTACCTTTGGTTAATTCCAGGCAGCTCGGAGTATTTTTATTTTCTATAATCTCTAAAATATTGATTTCATCGTACATTTAATATTTTTACTCTTCAATTTTGAATACTACTACAATATATATATATATATATATATATATATATATATATATATATATATATATATATATATATATATATATATATATTCACGGCCTTCCTTCGCTCAACCGTTTCCATCTCTCTCTGTTGTCCCATTCTGCATCGCTTAGGCCTCTCTTACTCATGGCGTCGTCTACTTCGTTCCTCCAGAATTTTCGTGGTCGTCCTCTTTTCCTTCTTCCTATGGGGCTCCATATTCTCTTTATCTATCTACTGTCGCTAATTCTTCTTACGTGTCCATACCACTTTAGTCTTTTTTGTTCTATATATGTTATTATGTCTGTTTCTATTGATGTTCTTTTTAGGTCCACTACTAGAGAAGAATGATGGAAATAAATATATCCTGGTAACCATGGATTATTTTACGAAATGGACTGAGGCTTATGCGATACCAAATCAAGAAGCTGCTACCGTTGCAGAGGTAGTGGTTAAAGAATTCTTTAGCCAGTTGGATGTTTCCTTGGAGATCTACTCCGACCAAAAGCGAATCTTCGAGACAACCCTTTTCCAAAACGTTTGTAAATTGATTGGTCTCAGTAAGACCAGAACGACACCCCTGCATTCTCAATAAGATAGAATGGTCGAAATGATGAACCGAACGATGGGTAAACGCCTGTTTAAAGTTATATCAGAACATCAAAGAGATTGGGACCAGCACATTCATTTATTCCTAATGGCCTACCACTTGGCCGTGAATGAAATTACAGGCCAGACTCCAACCTGCCTGATCTTAGGTCGTGAAGTTCGTTTGCCATGCGACCTAGAGTTTGGCTGCAGACTTTCCGAAGAACATGTTGCAAGCGAAGATTATGTCGACCGCCTGAAGTTAAGATTGAACAACATTCATAAACTTGCCTGTTAACACATCCAGTTAGCCAGTGACAGCATGAAAGATCAATATGATTCTCGATGCAAGAGTGAAAGCTATGAAGTAGGTGATCTTGTTTGGCTTTATCATCCACAACGTCGTTTTAGGCTTGTCTCCGAAATTGCAAAGACAATGGGAAGGTCTGTATGAAATTAAAAAGAGAATAAATGACGAAAAGAACAAACACATAAGATAAGACACAAAAACAAGAATCTATAAAGCAGCAATTAGACCTATATTAACATACACGGCGGAGACACGACCTGACATATCTAAAACGAGATGACTACTAGAAACAACAGAGATGAAAATACTTCGACGAATATGGATGGCTGATAAAACGGAAACAGGAATGGAACGAACACATTAGCAGAATGGCAGAGCATAGGATAGTACGAATAACACGAGATAAGTCACCAAATAGATGAAGAAGTATTAACGGACCAAGAAAAAGATGGTGCGATAATTTAAACAATTTAAGACGCTTATATGGAAGAAGGAACAGGCTTTAAAGCCTACATACAAGACGAAAGAAAAATAATTTAAAGAGAGAACAAATTATGCGTCTTTTAATAATACTTCTTCTAAATGTGCCTATCTTCTAGACATGTTGGCGACCACATTGACCCTTCTTATTCTATTCACATCAGCTCGAAATAGATCAGTTGATTTTAGACCAGTCCATTTCCTAAGAATAGCCAGCCAGGATATACGTCTACGTCCAGTGCCTCTCTTACCCTCAATCTTGCCTTCAACTGTAAAAGTCGGTATTTAATATTACGCTTAAATAATAACAAAAAGGAATGAACATTTTAATCTCGACAAAAGTCCAACGAGTACGACTTATCATCGTTCTCCATTCCAGTGCAAGCATCATGACAATCCTGGCACAAACTTACAAATATGAGGGGGTCACATATTTATAAAATTTACCGCAGGAAACAGAGGGAGGAATATTATGCAAAGTTTGCTTGTCTGCAAGAGAATGATACGATTTTTGTGGTGTTCAAAAATCTGGAACTGGTGTTCTTGGAGAATCGTCAATATTTTCTGGAGCATGTGTTGCTTCATTTTCACCTGCAGCTCAGTTTTGCTCAGTTTTGTGGTATTGGTGATGGTGTACGTGGTAAAGAGTGCTTATTATTGGTATATACGTGGTTACCGCTAGCTTAAACATCCAGTCTTCAAAGAATTCCAAATTAAAAGGTTGAGTGAATGTTTTTCCAAACTGATTTACTGCTGTTTGAAAACTAGCTGTTCTTGTATTCGCTCTGTGCGTGACTGACGCGACACCTACCGCCTTCATCTGACAGTTTTGGAGTCTACCAATTTTCAGGTTAAACATATGACATTAATGACATATGTTTGACATTGTTAAATACAGCCAAAATTGACAATTATTAATAATTAACTTTTTAACTATATTTTTTCAGTTTATGTACAAAATAAATGTAGTATTAAAAACTGGGTTTCTCAAAATTCATCATAATATATCTTTTTAAGCCCAAACGGAACAGAAAAGTTAAAAATCTAGTACTGGCAAATCAAGTTTTTCACGTGAAAGAGCATATAATTAAAAACAGTAATAGTAAAAGTTATGATATAAAAGCTAAAGTCATCAGGCACTCTGCAGTTAGCTTGAAGCCTTATAAAATATCATTTAAGGTAAATTATTTAAATATTTCCTATTTTAATTGCATAAAAATGATGTTATGTGATATTTACTTTTTCATATTAATCGCACGGATCCATCTTTTTCTTTTCTCTAATTTATATGTAATCTTTGGAAACCTATAAAAACTACACTTGCTATTTTTGCTATTATTAGCACAATTAAATACGCAATATGTATTTCCACACATTTTTGATAAAATTTATGCGTATAAAGATTCCAATTTTGTCATATTTCGCCGTTACGCACGCTGGCATCGTTTCAAGGTACCCCTACCATGGTCACGCACGGAGCGAATATGCTCTTTTAAAGAGTTTTTCTATTTGGCATATTGTAATTGGTCGACCTGGATATTGCAACATCGTTTTCTGAAATTAATTCAAGTGTACATCAAATGAACTTTTCAGAGCAGCCGTCTCAAAAGTTCGAATAGCTATGATGATTGCCGACCTCCGCCGCGGAGATGGCACTTGAAGAAGAAGAAGATATGAAACTGACGTCTAGAGGTCGTAAGCGGTGTTTAGTATGCGGTGGTAGTTAGTAGGTCTATTACAGCTCATAGCTTCATTAAGTAATGTTTTCTCAAAGGTAAGTATTAAGTTTTATGGCCTTGGATAACCAATTGATCAGTGCTAAGTTTAACTTTGGATATCTCTCTAGAAATTTGTATAACCATTTATTTTATTGGCCATTTTTTTGTCTAAGTTCAATTGATTGTGAAACCAAAAAGACGTAATATGCAAATATACAAAATGTATTGTACCAACTCTTCTTCTTTTTCCTTAAAAAAAACTGGTTTGTTACTCCATAGTCCTTTTTTTGCTAAAGTCTCTCGTTTAAAAATCACCTTTTAAACTTTTTTACTCTAGCTTCAAGTATTGACGAGGTGCTCCAAATAGTTCCACGCGCTATCTCAGAGTCATTCTTCCCTCAAGAACTTCTTCTATGGCTTTTTGCATACATTTCTCACTCTACTAAAAACACTTATTTGCCTGCAGTGCGTTCTCATAGCAAGACAGTTCTGCCTTCGTCTTGCATGTCTGTAAGTACATATATATGATAGTTACACAACGTTAATGACTTGCGGTTTGAGCATCTAACAGTTAAAGATATCTTAAGAAAATATCGAGAAGAAAACAAAGGGAAAAATTATAATGAAGAAGAAGAGGAATTTGCAGCGGCTCACGAAGCGGCCTTATGTCACGCGTAAAAAAAAAGTGAAAGCGATATTGCCATAGTGATTTAATGTGTAATGTTGTGTCAATAAAGCAACCAGATTCGTACAGTCCACTCTATTGAAACAAAAACAATGGGTAATTATACGTCAAAAATTGTAAATTAAAGCTTTATATGAAAATACATGATTTGTATTGTTTTAATTTATGTATGTTTATTAATTTGTATATTAATTAAATGTATTGTAACAATGACCATATTGTTTTTGCCCTCCCTATATTTATGTACATAATTTTGATTATTTTAATTTGGTGTATTGTTATATTTTTGTGAACACGTTATAGTTGAAGTTTTGATTTCAATCTCCGAAGTCAAAGTTTTATATACAAACTCATTTTAATTAAAATTATTGATCCCCATTTAATATAAAAGATGATAAATTTCATTATTAGTTTCAGATATTATCACTTTTTACTTAATCTATTTACTTCATAACTGATAATATTGTATCTAAAAATGCAACGCTAACGGTACTATGTACTATTTCATCTTTAAATTATGAGTCCAGGTCTTTCAGAGAATACATCGTTAACCGCTTTTTTCATCACGTCAATTCACTGTGAAAGACCGAGTCTTCCTATCAATCACTGATTGAATGTGATAGCGGTAGAGCTATCTAAAAAAAATTAATTGAATTTTCATTGCAATGTGCATTTAGTACTTTATATAAGATATAAAAAAAATGATGAAGAGGTTATGGTTATAAGGAGGATAAAGTAATAAGTTTGAAATCTGCTTTCAAAATTAAGAATGGAATGTGTTCATCAAAAGGCTGGTTAAACAATATTATACGTATAGCTACATAAATTACGGACATTATTATTAAAAAAACTTTTGTTATACAGCCATTTAGAAGAAGCTTATAGTTTATTATCGGATTTATCAGTACCTAAAATACCCAAAGAATGTGAATTCAAAGTTATTGTAAAAAGTCTAAATAGGTATTATAATAAAACATGTTGAGGTATTATTATTAACATTATACATAAGCAAAAGTAGAGGGAAAAGTCCCTATTATGCCCAAAAACAAATAAATTCAATTAGTAACCTACTAGTAAATTATAAAACTTAAAAATGAGAGAGGAAAGGAGAAACCTTGGTAAACTTCCTATAAGCCCACAAATACTATGCAATGAACACATTCTATAAGAAAAAACCTTAAAGAAAGTGGACATGGCTATCCCCAGACAGAAAATCTCGGAACGAAATAGATTACATACTGTGTAACAAAACAGATATCATACAGGACGTAACAGTAATAAATACTGCGTCAGTAAGTAGGATCACCGAATGGTTAGAGCCAAATTAAAGATAAAACATAATAAAAATAGAAATAAATTTAGAAAAACTTGGAATATAGATACAGATAAACTAAAATCTAATACAGAACAATATAAAAGCAAGTTAAAACTCAATCAATCAAGTCATAACACAAGAACTATTAAATGCATGCTCAGAAGTGGCAACCGCTAATAGAAAACGAAAATCCAAAATAAGTGTAGAATCACAGAACATGCTGAAACAAAGAAAAGATCGTCTGAGACAAAACAATTGAACTTAATCGAGCAGAATTTAAGGGACTTAATCGAGTAATAAGAAAACGGATAAAAGGATTACTTATTGATAATAATATGAAAAATATGATATGATAATATGATAATATGAAAATATGAAAAATATTTGATTAATGTATCCTTCCAGTGTTGACATACGAAAACACTTACTTTAAAAAAAGCCTCAGCTACCAGACCAAAATGGAGATGGGCAGGACACATGGCTAGAATGACGAATGGGCAATGAACAAACAGGATATTGAAATAGAGTCCAAGAGAAGACAAGAGAAGCATCGGTCTACTACCTACAAGATGAGCTGACGACTTAAAAAGACAAAATAAAAAGTGGATGAGAGTGGCGCAAGACAAAAGGCATTGGAAACACGAGAAAGAGGCCTATGTCCAACAGTGGATTTTTGAGGCTAGATGACGATAGTTATAGTCAAAAGAAGGAATCATGAGATTCTATGGGATATTTAGAGTGATCTAGAATACTATATACTACAACTTATAATGCACAAAATAATCATGGGCCGAATAGGGTCTAATAGGCAAAGTGTAATTATCTCCATCCTTAAAAAGGGAGACAAAACCAAGTGCTCTAATTATAGAGGCATCTTCCTACTTAATACGGCATATAAAATCTTATCAAACATCCTATTGAGTAGGCTGACACCGTTTGTAGAAAATTTCATGGGGGAATACCAAGCCGGTTTCAGAAAACATAGATCGACCATAGATCAGATCTTTACTCTAAGACAGCTGCTTGAAAAAGGATGGGAATTCAATAGAACTATCCATAATCTCTTCATAGATTTCCGGCAATCATACGACAGCATTAAAAGGATCAGATGAGGAATGCAATGGCAGACCTTTCAGTTCCAAAAAAACTTATCCAGCTTGTTGAGTTATGTGTGAATAGCTGTAGATCCAGAGTACGGATAGGTAACTAACTCTCAGAATTTTTCGAAATAAGCAATGGCCTGAAACAAGGAGATGCGCTGTCACCTCTCCTCTTTAATATCATCCTGGAGAAAGTAGTAAGAGCAACACCCCTTAAAACAGAATTACTGACAGTAAATGGACCAAAATTACTACTAGCATACGCAGATGACATTGACATTGTGGGAAACACTGTCACCAATGTGAAGGAGACTTTTAATAAATTGGAGGTAGAGGCAAAGAAAAATGGTTTAAGGGTAAACGAAGAGAAAACCAAATACATGTGCATCAACAGACAAAAAGGATGAGATAGAATAGGGCAAAATGTGACAATAGACCCATATAACTTTGAAAGAGTGTAGAGTTTTAAATATCTCGAAGCAACAATCACTGCAGATAACGATATCGCGCAAGAGATTAAAGGAAGAATTCAGGCAGCAAACAGATGTATGTACAGCCTTAACAATACTATTAAATCTAAAAGCCTATCACGAACATCAAAGATTAGAATATATAAAACGGTGATTAGACCGGTGCTCATGTATGGGTGTGAGACGTGGACCCTGACCAAAGAAACTGAAAGAAAACTTGTTTTGAGAGGAAAATCTTCGGAAGAATCTTTGGGCCTTATCACGACATTAATAGCAACCAATACCGAATGAGAACAAATGCGGAAGTCAAGCAGATGTATAGAGCGAGCGATATAGTCCAAGAGATTAAATCCCAACGTCTTAGATGGGCTGGCCATGTCCATAGACTCCCTAATAACCGCCTTGCCAAATTAATATGGGAGGAAGCCCCCACAGGAAGAAGACCCTTAGGACGTCCACGAATGCAATGGAGAGACAATACATGGTCAGATCTAAGAACAATGGGGCTGCCCACTGACTCAACTATTATGGACTACCGTTCAAGATGGAAGCAAGTTGTGCAGTCAGCCAAAACCCACCCCGGGTTGTAGTGCTACGAGAAGAAGAATAGGGTCTAACAACTGTAGGATGCCGTAGATATTATTGGTTGCGCAAAGGCAAAAATGGTTTCGACTGTCCTCACTTGAATTTTAGAGGCTACTCCCAAAAGAAAATCTCTAGAAAATAATTACTGGCACTTCAAGTAGAGAAATAAAATCGTAACTAAATATCTGCTCGATTAATAGGTTATACATTTTATGTAGGTTAGTACTAAACCGTCCTTTTCCATTTATCGAAGTCCCTTAACAAATTTTTCTGAAATAAACGTTAAACCGAGAGAAGTAACATTTTTCAATGCAGTACAACTTGCATTTTACAACTTCCACAACTAAAATGTTTCAAGCTGTAAACTGTTATATGACAGTAATTTTCATAAAATATTTTACGCTCCCTTATATATTACATGCATATATAAATATATACAGTAGTATCGCGCAGTTGCCCTACAATTTTTATAATACCATCAACTGATATAAGCCTCCAACCAGTAAAACCTGAACTTATCGAAAAATAAATATGTATATATAGACGGGCTATAAAACAAAGAATTATTATTTTTAAATCAACTTTTGCATATTCATTAGATTCACGGCAGGTTTTCGCATATGTTCAGCGTTTTTGTTTTTGTTTTGCGATCATTAATTTCAACCTAAAAATACAGTTTTTATATCGAGTTGGTACAATATTTAAACAAACGCCTAGCAGGTTATTTTTTATTTTATTTTCGTACAAAAACTCAATAAAATAAATAAATAAATAATGATCTGAGGCCTGTATTTGAATGAATTCCTTTGTGCTTTTATTTTTTCTGTCTTTGGCACCAGCATTTTTCATAAATAGATTTTTAGTAGTAAAACGCAAAGGGTGAAATGTTTTTTACACTATATGTCCTTTCGCCGTCCTGATTGAAAACAATTTTCATTTTTCTTTTGTTTAATACCTCAATTTTATTGAAATCTAATTTTTTTTTTTGAAAAGTGGAAAGTGGTGGAAACTTATTAATCCCTACCGTTTCTCGACGTTAGGATAAAGAAAACCAATCCCAAAGTTTTCGTTACTCTATTTATCAAAAACCTACGCATACCAATCGTTACTTGCATATCAACTCTCATCATCTACCTTCAGAAATTAATTCAGTCATTAATACCCTTGTCTCCAGATCACTACGCCTCTGTAATGATGCAAGTAGACCCGCTGAACTTTCTTGTTTAAAACAAGCCCTCATCCAAAACGGTTACCACGAAAATCACATCAATAGGAGCATCCACAAACATTAATCCCACTCAGTCTCAACACTTTAATTTCTTGTCTGATCAATCAAAGACAACATTCCAAATGAACTACACGGAGTTTATGAAATTCATTGTGCAGATTGCCCCCGATCCTATATAGGCCAAACAAATCGTAGAATCCAAAATAGGATTTATGAACATTCCATTTCTGTTCGCAATTCCGATTCAATTTTAGCTCTAGGTCAAAACCATCTTTATACAGGTCATAAAATTGATTTTGATAACTTCAGAACCATAGTCGTTATCCGCTTTTATAAACCAAGAATTATCCGAGAATACATAGAAATTGAAAAAAGGCCAAATTGTCTTAATAAAAGAGACGACGGCATACGATTACCTTCTACATGGAAACCTTTTATGTCGTCCGTTCCATCCGAGAATCAAAATCCCAATGTCGAAAATGCGAGTTTATGCTCTGATCCCGGAGAAGTTTTATCAAAAAACTGAACTGATTACATTTAGTAAAAATACCAAGAATAGTATAACTTCTGATATGTCGCCAGAGGTAAAAATCATGTTTCTCCACACTGTATCCTTTGTACAGTCAATTCATACACCAAATTACATATTACCGCATAAATGGACATCTAAGGATATATGCTAATAGCCTTTTACTTCGCAAAATGGTAGAGTTAAAGGAATACAATAACATAACAGCAAACGAATGGGAAAGATACCTGACGGAACTGTTTAAAGGAAATCAAAATAGTAATCAACACAATAACCTACCTGAATTAAGACACAAAATAGAAATCAGTTTTCAGGAAGTAGAAATAGCAATAAATTCACTCAAAAATAGAAAGTCACCAGGACCAGACGGAATAACCAACGAGCTTCTAAAAGAAGGAGGAGAAAGTATAATCCTAGAGATGACAAAACTTATCTTCTTCTCATTGCGCCGTCTCCGTTCGGAGGTTGGCGATCCAAATGGCAATTGTAGTTTTGGAAACTGCTGCGCGAAAGATCTCTGCAGATGAGCGGTCGAATCATCTCCTCAGGTCTTTCAGCCACGAGTTCTGGCGTCTTCCTACTGATCTTTTGCCCTGTACTTTTCCTTCCAGTATAACTTGAAGTAATTCATATCTTTCGCCTCTCAACACATGAGTCAAGTATTGCATTTTCCTCTCTTTGATTATTCTTAGTAATTCTTTTTGTTTACACATGCGACGAAGTACCTCAACATTAGTAACTCTTTGTACCCATGGAATCCTCAACATTCGTCTGTATATATACATCTCAAAGGCATCTATTCTTTTTTCTATTTCAGAGTCCATTGTCCAACTTTCACAGCCATACAGTAAGACAGAAAAAACGTAACATCTGATCATCGGATTCTAAGCTGTAGACTAAGGTCTGATCTTGTAAAAAATGTTTTATGCTCATGAATGTTTTCCTTGCTTGTTCGATTCTTGATAGGAGTTGTTTTTTTGGATTACACTGACTATTGATATTTGTTCCCAAATATTTTATGGAATTTACCTGTTCTATTATTTGACCCTTGGCATACACCTGTACGTTTATTGGTGTCTTTGAAAATACTAAAGTTTTAGTTTTGAAAACGTTTAGATGTAAACCGAACATTTCGCTGTGGTGAACTACCGCATTTATTATATTTTGTAGTTCTTGTGCGTTGCTTGCTATTAAGACGGTATCATCAGCATATCTGATGTTGTCTATGCTGATTCCGTTAATCTTAATTCCGCCTTGGACCTCGTCTAATGCTTCTCTGAATATAGACTCCGAATACAAAATAGTTCTGAGATAATTCGCAAGTCTTGTTCGTCAACTCCAGTTGTTCTCAGAATTTCGATCATCTTTTGATGGTTAACGCAGTCAAATGCTTTTCGATAGTCAATAAAACATGCATATACATCTACATTCATGCCTCTGCATCGTTGTGTTAACACATTTAAAGCAAAAAGAGCCTCTCGTGTTCCCAATCCGTTTCGAAATCCGAATTGAGTGTCACTCATCTGGAACTCGCACTTCTTGTAAATTCGTGTATGGATAATTCTGAGAAAAGTTTTAAGGACATGAGACATCAAGCTTAATATTCGATAATCATCGCATTGTAAAGAATTCGATTTTTTTTGGTAATGCTACGAATGTTGATTTTAGCCAGTCTGTTGGTATTTTACCTGTGTCATATATCTTATTGAATAGTGCTGTTCCGGAGTTCCAAGGCATCTCCGGAAGTAGAATGGCAGAATATATAATACGAAGAGCACGAGATAAGTCAACAAATAGACGAAGTAGTATTGGCAGACCAAGAAAAAGATGGTGCGATAATTTAAACAATTTAGAAGGCTAATATTGAAGAAGAAACAGGTTTTGAAGCCTGTATACAAGAAGAAAAAAAAAGAAGAAGTCTTTCACTTAAAAACCTTTCTAAGCTCTGCTCTTTACTCTTAACTATCAATATTCTTACTCTCTTGTATATAAAGATTAAGAAGTTCATCAACTTCGCTGGAAGTATTGGCAACCTTCACTTTAACTAGTTCATGGTTATGCATATAAGTTTGTGGTGCAAAGAGGCTTAATAGCCTCTACGATTTTATATTATCTACAATGTGTAAGAGATGTTTGAGGAAGCTATCTGAACTGCTTTTTTTATAGCTGTTGAAAAAGTTTGTTGTTGTTATTGTATGACCAATTGTGTTTTTATTTTATAGTTATTTCATTCAATTCTAAATCCACTCATGCTCTTAAAAACCACCATTGACATTTTCTCTGTGAAACTAACAAAAAAACCATAAAATCCTATCAATTTTATTGTTTTTAATTAAAACACTTTTTGTTTTGATTGAGCCACGTAATAAAAGCAATATATTTTTCCTTTTATTAGATAGTGGACCATAAACTGGTGGAAAATTTCATTAAACTTTACTACAACGCCACAGACTTTCCACTTTATTTCAGGGTAGTACACGAATATTAGTTTATAAACACGTCCAAGTTTTATTTTATTACTATCTCATTATACCAAGTGAAATTTTGAGTTTGTTGGCTTATTTCGTTTCTTATTTTACCAATTAGCGACGATAGAAATAATACCAGTAAAAGTTAATGGTAAAGATAAAAACGAACCTCTTTAAATTTGTATCGACAATGTTTAATAATGAAAATATTGAAAAATTATTAGATTGTCTTATTGTGTACTACTCTCCCTATATATTATTTGAATCAGTTATTTATAAAACATATTAAGTCACCCATTTCCAGAAATTGACATTTTGAAAGAACACCAATGTTTACACATAGGCCCATCATTGCTGATGAAACATTTACAGATCCATCACTAACAGACCGTATTTCATTCAGTTTATTTATGAAAGATATAAAGTCGCCGACTTAATATGTTTTACAAATAAACGTTCATCTACCAATTTGACAGAATACATAAAACCTCTAACCTAACTTTTGTTTGTTTGTCCTCTGTCGTTGCTAAAGCATTATTGTTGCTTTATATTCGCATTTCAGTAACAAAAATGAGTGATAGTGAAAGTGTTAAACGGAAGATGAGAAAGGGTGTACTACACACTGACGAGTAAAGTCAATAGAGTTAAAAATGCAATACTTTCTGGAGAAGAGTACGTTAATTATAATTACAAAGGCAATATAGTACGTGCGAGAAAAACCGGAAAAGCATGCAGGTAAATACTTGTAACTAATATACATAGGTAAGTTATGTTAAATTAGGATAAAATTACGAAAGAAAAGCGTCAGGATATTTTGAAGAAAATATATTCCTTCAAGACCAAAAACGAACAATATATTTACCTATAGGGTCTAATTGAGGCCATAACTATAAAAAATCAAAGACCAAGAGAATTAGAGAACAAGAGGAAAAGATCATTTATAGAGAGAACCAGTTTATTTGTTTATAACGTTCATTTGGGAAAACGTACAATAATGATCTGCAAGAAAGCGTTTGAAAGCTTCCATGATGTAACATCAATCAAAATTATTCGCTTACAAAATTTACTACTTTTGGGAAAAACTCCTGAAGATAAGAGAAGGCAGCAGAATAACAGGAAAACCATTCCAGCCAACATTGTTGCTCAAATAATGGATCACATTCAATGTTTTTCATTAAAAAAGTCATTATTCTACGAAAGGAGTCGAATATCTTTGTTTAACCCTTAACATAAAAATTATGTACGATCTTTTTAAAACTAGGTACCCGGACACAAAAGTAGGATATCCATTATATTAAAAAAAAATTTAGAAGAGAGGTTTAACTACTGCTTTGGACAGCCATAAGTGGACTAGTGCTGTGAATGTGAAAGACTAACGTTAAGACTGAAAAATACAAGACTTAACGATACTGCAAAATATAAATATTGATTGTCCGCAAAAAAACGGAGTATCACATTTTACAATCCTATAAGGGATGCAACAGAACTATGTAAAGCGAGTGAGGGCAGATCACTTAGATCACTTAGTTTAACATTTGACTATATGCAGAATATTTCACTTCCATGCATTCTTATCCAGGAAATGGTACTACTTTAGACAATTATCCATGCTTCCATTCTTAATTCAAAATATTGGTGACGGAACTGCTATGTTTTACCTATACCATGAAGGCCTTGCTAAGGAAGGACCATGTCTGAGAGAAATAATCTGTACTTATGTGTATATACTTTCTTAAGGAATATATTATAACCTTTTGAGACTGGCTGAATGACGAAAGTCTATGCCACAAAAAGAAAAAAAGGAAGGACCAAACGAAGTTTGCTCCTTCCTATTGGACTACTTCAATATTTATGTTTTGCCTTGCTTTAAAAATGTGTACCTGTACAGTGACAACTGTGCAGGACAAAACAGAATCATTCAATGATACGACTCTGAGATAGCGCGT
>NW_027313085.1:0-23767 GCF_040954645.1 Diabrotica undecimpunctata
CGCGCTATCTCAGAGTAGATAACATAGAGGCTGATCTAAAATCCATTGGAGTTCAAGCATGGAGAAGAGTTACCAGAGACAGGGGCGAATGGAAGATTGTTCTGAAGAAGGCTTTGGCTCATAACGAGCTGTAATGCCACTGATGATGATGATGAAAGATACCGTGACAAACAAATGGAGGCGCAGATATAACGAGTTAGTCTTTATTCGGAAAGGAAAATTTAGTGAGATATATAAAGGCCAATAGACTGTCGCTGGTTAGAATCTTCGTGGTCTGTAGTTGTGTATTGTACTCTTAAAGAAAACTTCGGAAAAACACCCTTAATTGAGCAGTATATTCGTTCTTTTTTTAAACAAGGAAACTATACTATGACACTTCTTCAAATAAAATCAATAATAACATTTGTAATATAAAAAAAATCGCCTGAAAAAAAAATAACTAAGAAATGTATTAGCTTTTATTATTTTGTGACAGTCTTACATAAAAATTAAAAATCAAATCTGACTTTTTTGACATTAATTTTGAATGTTGTAACTTAGCGGTCATTGGAGAGGTTTCTTGAAGTTCTGACGTAGCTCCAGTAACATCCCCTTTGGTTTGGAGACTCGGTAGGCGCTGGTAGGTTGGAGTTTCTTTGTTCTTAGGACCCTCCATGGTCTACAGTTCTGCGTCTCTCGTTGGAGGTACAGGCCGTATATCGTCGACGTGGGTGGTCCTGTTGAAGTTTTGGTTCCGGTAGACCTCGTAGGCCAGATCTACTGCTCGGAGGATGGTCTAAAGATCAGTCCACGTACCGCCAAAGTTACCCTTTACATTGTTTCTCACGAGCGCTTTATCCTGGCAGGTAGATGGATCCTTTCGTCCAGCATGAGTTCTTTGGCTAGATTCAGCAAGAGGACTGGGCCTTCGTCTTCCTTTCCGGAAAAGACTGGTGGCGGAGGCGTCCGTCTGGAGCTCGGCTGGTAGGGTTCATAGGCCGGCTGTAGTGGAGGTGTTGGTCTGGTCATAGATGGAGCCATGCAGATGGGATCCAGGAAGGCATCGTGGTTGCTGGAGGCATCATGGATGGGGAGATGCCGTAGATGTGGACGTCCAATATGGAGCCTGCTTGTAGCTTCCAGGGTCGTCGTCTTTCTTTGGTTGGATGGCTGTCAGCTGAAAGAGCATGATTATTATCGTCATCATCGTGGTCTCCAGGGTTGGATTCCAGCGTGATCTCTAGCGCCATATGGCTGGTTAAAATCATCGTGGTCTGAGCCACGAGAATTTTTCCCAGGCAAGTTGTTCATTGTACTCACTTAAAAAAAATTCTGAGAAACACCTTAATCCTTAATGGAACAGTATATTCGTTTCTTTTTTAAAACATCGAAACTACTATGTAACATAAACTATGTAACATTTGTAACATAAAAAATCATCTGAACAAAATAACTAGAAAAATATTAGCTTTTCTTATTTTGTGACAAAAAAAATCAAATCTGACATTATTTTAAATTTTGTAACTTACTTGGCGGCCATTGGAGGCATTTCCTTAAGCTCCAGGAACAAGACTAATATGGGCAGGACATGTGATACGCAGTAATGACAATCGCCTTACAATGTGTTTTGAGAAAGACCAGATGAGAGAAAATGTGTAAAACGACCTACAAAAAGGTGGAAAGATGTAGTCAGAGAGGATCTAGAGGAAATAGGAGTGAGACAATGGGAAATAGGGGCAATTGTAAACCATAATAATGATACCATACTGTATATTTGATTTATCTGTTTTAACAGTTTGTTCATTATATTAACAGTTAATTTGTTGGTCCTTGTATACCTACCAAATTTTTTACTCTGTTAAGAGTTATTAAAGTTTAGATATTTGGCAAAATACTTGCAGTATTCCAGGCACCTCGGGTGCATTACACAATATATTAATTCTATATACATCCTCACAAGTTGTTGTCCATGTGTCATTTTTTGCACTTTTAATTACCTCTCTTTTAGATTCCTAAAGTCTTCGCACGTCACCTTTCCCATTCGCAGGCAACATATTTCGCCTCACCTTGACGCATTCTTCCCTCCGAGCAGCGACAGCATTGTTCCACTGGTCTTTAGATCTCCAGCGTCTCTTTTTTTTGTATAATTTTTTTTCCTTTTCTTTGGTTTAGCAAATTAGACAGGCAATTTTTTTAAAACAATGTTTTTTTTTTCGGAATAGAATATATTTACTATCGTATTTGATATATTAAATCGTGTTAGTACAACTATTTTTAAAGCATACTAATTAGTTATGATAGCGTCACCAAGTAGTAAAGGTATCGTACATATATATTTTTTCATAAAAATGTTAATTATGTTGCATGGCATTTTTATCTATTTAATATTTTTTGCTGTGTTTTTATTTGTGTACCCTTTTTTTATATAACTACATTTTTTTGTATCTGCAATAATATTTTTGTTAGTTATTCCTACTTATATGTATAAATGTAGATGTTTATAACGTATTTTATAATTTCTTTAATTCGCTTTAAGTACTTACATACGTATACGGTACATGTGATTTTCTGTTACTAATTTGTTTTTAATATAATAATGTTACGTTGTTTTGTGGGTTCGGAGATTAAGTGAAGCACGATCTGGTTTAACCAACTTTATTTAACTCAAAAACTCACTTAAATAGGAATATTACAATTACTAATTACATTAATAATAATTTTCGCTTAGAAGAATTCGCACTGATGCGTAGCATCGCCAATACTAATACTATATCACTCCCCTTGTGGCTTATATAATGAGAACGAACTGTTTTCGAAAACAGCTGTTCTCGAAGACCATCTATCGCACAGGGCCACAATCAGGGGTATGTGACTCACAACAGTAAGATGGATTTTTTAATCAAAAGAACATCTGAAGAATCTATTTGTTACAGCAGCATATATCACTATCCGACGTGAAAAACAACCACGTCCTTTATTACAACCTCTACAGTCGAAATAATTTAAACTTATTATATAAGATTATAATTACCATAATTATTATATATTATATATATTATATTATATATTCACACATATTTTTAACTTTTAGGCTAACTATCTGAACGACACTCACAAACAGTTGATGGTACATTGGGTGGGAGAAAACAGCAAAGTAATCATCTGTTTGGCTCGCGATCCTGCTCCTATAATACCCGGCTTTACGACACTTACCCCTTCCACAGTTTTTATATCTTACGACGATGGTGATAAGTACGAAAATAAAACAGAAAACTTCAAATTGCCCGACGGTGGATACGCTACATTGGAGAAGTTTTACAATCATCCGAAACTCCATTCGCATGTAAGTACTATTTCAATGATAATTAGATTGGAATGTGACAATAAAGGTTACCTAAAAGTAAATGAAGATAATTTACATAATTTTAAATTGTGGTGGTACATGTACCACAAGAATGTACTGATTAAAGGTTATTTTAAAGTTTATTACTGTTAATTAAGCATTCTAGGTATAATACTTCTCTTTTATTTCAACTAAAAGGATTGTTGTTAGGGAATCAATGTAGCTGATATTTTACTCCTAAAATATAATTTATACAGTAGTTTTGGTCCTTGTAATATTATATATTTTTCCAAACCATGAAACTTCCAAGCCGTGTTTTTATGAAGGCAGCAATAAGAGGGTTACTTGAAGCATCCTGTACTTTTCAGACAGCACAGTCTTAATGTGAGACCCAATTTGCCAGGCTAGAAAATATAGCTTTTTGGTTGACTTGCACAAGTAGTAGACAACTGGTCTCACCACTACTAAAAAAGGACTTTCCTGTGACCTGCCAACTACTCTGACATCGAATGAAGGGTCTCAAGCAGACTGGCCGTCAGGATATTTAGTTCAGTCAGAATCACAGAGGAACTGACAGGCAAAAGATTGCTCACTTGAAGTGAGCCGCATGAAGTACCTGTCTCCACTCTCGTACTCGCTGAACTTCGAGCAACTTCTCGAATAGTATAGTGGCCGCTGAACACTTATAGTGTGTTGTGTCAACTCAAGGTCACTTCCGATCGTCTAAAACAGCTCTTACTAGTAACAATGATCAAGGATGCGTTGTCAATCAGATCTTAGTCTTTAAAACGAGCTTTCCACGTACTGCCTATAAACTGAATATCACTGAAACATACAAACGTCGACTGTTCAAATCTCTTGGTAGTTATCCTTACCGCAATTAAATTGAACAAAGACTAAACGTTGCTAACAAACGTGTAAGAGAAGTTTACTGTGGACGAGTGTGGAGTCTAATGTACAGAGGTTTTGAATTCTTGAGAAATGTATGGTTTTCAGAAGACGAAAGTCACATTCACCTTAACGGTTATATCAATAGACAAACAACTCGATTTCTTGGATTTGAACGCCCAGATGTCATTGTAGAGAAACCACTCCACCCTGAACAAGTTACCATTTGCTGTGCTGTGTGCTTATTTTGTTACAGATGAGACCAAGCATTCAGTTATTGTTAAGAGCGTTACATTAAGAGAGAACAAGTGGATAAGAGAGAAAACAAAAGTGAGGGATGTTAGACAAGAAGTTGCAAAATTTAAATGGAGATTTGCCGGACACAATATAAAACAAAAACGCGCTATCTCAGAGTAAATTCTTATGAGTTGGAGACCGTGGGAATATAAACGAAGCAGAGGAAGGCCCCAAATGAGATGGGCAGATGATATCAAGAAGCACGTGGGCTCTAGGTGGATGACTGTAGCGACAGACAGAGAAGAATGGAAAAGGATTGGGGAGGCCTATGTCCAAAGACGGACCGAAGAAGGTTAATTAGATAAATAGATAGATAGATTTACGAAATGTTGTAGATGCACAGGAGTTGGTTTCAAGCTATACGCACAAAAACAGAATAATTTCTCGTGGAACAGGCTTCGAGTACCCGCTCACACTCTTGATCTGACAACACTTGATGCATACATTTGGAGCATGCTGAAAGAATCAGTATTTAAGTTAGAAGTTCCACCAGCCTATATTGGAGAACTACGACAAAAGATAATCTGTTTTCAACAACTGCAGCAACCACTCTTTATAATAAATATGTTAGACAATCTGTGAAACCGATATGTACCTTATTTGCATCGGGGCACATTTTGAACATGTAAATTATATAAATTAAAAAATAAATACAATATTCACTTTTGATATTGTTTATTTTGGTTTATACTGTATAATATTCCTATTTCTGTCTTATTTAATAATTCTTACTTTGAATGTATGTGAGTAATGTTTTTCTCTGATAAGAATTTTATGAAGAATTTTACGATTTGCATATGAACTAAAACTTGCGATAGTAAACATGAATTTTAAAATACGTGTTTCTATTTTCGTAATTTCTAAGACTTTATTTTTCAAGTATTCCTTCTTTAGTTTGCGACACAAAGAATTTTCTGTCAAGAAAAACAAAACTCCAGTTGAAAATCATTCTCGACAAACAGTAGGACTAAACAGTAATTAGTCCTTAACACTGCTGTGGTAGCGCATCTTTTGAATACAAATTTGATAGCGCCGGGTTCACCAGACCCGATATATAAATACGCGCGATCTCAGAGTTTTGTATATTTTTAAATATTTTCTTTGCCTTTATTAATTAACTACCTTCTTATAAATACCTATATTTGTATATGATATTGAAAATATATTATTTTAATATTCTTTGACATTTCTTTACAACCATACATTTTGATACAAAAAAAAATATTTATATATATATATATATAATAACGGATTTATTACGGCTGTCGCCGCTTCTCCGCCCCCAATTTCCATCTTTTTCTGTCATATGCAGTTGCCTCTTCTAAGTCTCTGCCGCCATTGCTTCATCAATATCGTTGCGCCAACTTCTCCGTGGTCGTCCTCTCTTTCTTCTTTCAGGAGGGATCCATTCCAGTACTCTCCTAGGCCATCTGTACTCTGGCATTCTTTTAACATGTCCGAACCAGATTAATTGTTTTCTTTCTATGTCATCATTGATATTTCTCTCCATTTTCATTTCGTTTCTTATTTGTTCGTTTCTAACTCTCTCCAGTTTCGATCTACCGCAGCTTCGTCTCAGATAATCCATTTCTGTCGTCATAAGTTTGTTTTTATTAGCTTTGGTGACGTCCCATACTTCCGAACCGTAAAGTGTAATCTTTGAACTATACTACCGTAAATGTGTTTTTTGGTTTCTCGTCGAATTGTTTTTTGCCAGAGAAGAGAGTTTAAGGCACGGGTCGCTGCTCTGCCCTTGTTTATTCTTTCCCTGATTTCATCTGCGCTATTTCCCTTCTTGTTGAAAATGACCCCCCAAATATTTGCAGGATTGCACGCCTTTGATTTTGTCGTCTTCCAAGACTAGGTCACATATTTCATCTGTTCCCACTGAGAGATATTCACATTTTGTCATATTCATGTTTAGACCTGCCACCTCATATTCTTCTTGCAGTTTTCTTACCATATAGCTAAGATCGTAGCTGTCTTCGGCAATTACTACCTGGTCATCCGCAAAGAAAAGTGTATATAGCTTGTTTTCTTCCACCGTATTCCCATGTTTCTACATTTTTTTACCCATTTCACTAAGGATCTGTCCAAATAGATTTTAAATAAGGTGGGTGACAGACAGCAGCCTTGTCGTAGTCCTTTTGTTGTTTGAAAAGGAGAGGTGATTTCTTGTCCCATTTTAATTCTCGCAAAAAAAATATTTAACCACTAATAAAACATGAGATATTTATTTTAACCCTTCCTTTACCATCGACGTATATATTTGCCCCATTATATATATGCCCCATGCCGCATCTATCCGGCAGCGTTACAGTGCCATCAGCCCCAATCCCGTATTGGTACGTTCGAACATGCATTGTGATGAACCCACTGCCGTATTGATACGGCAGCTTCTGATACACGGCGTTTCGGTAACTGCCGGGTATGGTCGGGTTTTTGGTCTATTTTTAACATGCGTATTCTACCTTCTACTTCTACCGCAAATATCACGTTAGCACGGCCACGGACTACACCAGTATTCTGCTGTTACTGTTGGCAGTTCAAATGTATTGTGAAATTTCAAGAAAATGTCTGATTCGAGAAAAAGAAGGCGCTCATGCGACATGCGATACAGGTGGTTTGTGTGGACTAACGCAAAAAGAATATGATGATATACTGGCATGCTTGGATTCCGATGAAGAGCCTTTTGTAGAAAGTGAAAGCGAATATGTACCAGATAGCGATAATTCAGAAGAGGGGGAGATTGTTAATATATTTGTGGGAATGATGAAGCTATTTCTGAAAATGAAGGTGCTGATAAGGACGAAGCCGAAGTTGTGGTTGCAAATACATCGAGAAATGAAAGCAAAAGAGCTTTAGCGGATGATTTTAGTATACAGTGGGATAACCAGCAATTTGTTCCTGTCGTGTACAAGTTCGATGACACAAATTCAGGTGCCCATTTAGACCAATATTGAGAATCCTGCCAGGGAAATAGATTGTTTTCTTTCCTTTCTAAATCCAGGTACCGTTAATTTAATTATACATGAAACAAATATTTTTGCTGCAGCGGAAGTTTGCGAAAATAAAAAGATTGCTTGGTCGCCACTTACAGAAAATGAATTTTTTACATTTATCGCTGTGCTATTGCTTGCAGCACGCCATAGAAAAGCCAAACTACAGAAAATTGGTCAACAAACGATTTGTTATATACACCCATATTTTCTAGTGTAATGTCCCGGAATCGCTTTCAGTCTATACTGAGAATGTTACACTTCGCTGAAAATGCTGATCAACCTCAAACGGATTCTTATTACAAGGTGCGAGACGTTTTTTTGCAGGTAAAAAACTCATTTGCTAATAATTTTTACTCCATTCCAAAATCTGGTAATCGATGAAAGTTTGGTTCTATTCAAAGGACGGCTGCAGTGTAAACAGTTATTAAGAACCAAACGCCATCGATTTGGAATAAAATTGTTTCTTCTGTGTGACTGTGAAACGGGTTATGTGTTAGACTTTATCGTTTATGTAGGTAAAAACACCGAAATAAATAATTATGAGGATATCGGCCTCTCAGGATCTGTGGTTGCCACTCTTATGAAACCCTACATGGACAAAGGTCACTCGCTCTTTACTGATAATTGGTACACGTCTCCTAGTTTGTCAAGTTACTTATTTTACCATATAACTAACTCTTGTGGAACAGTCAGGGTTTAACAGAAAACACATGCCTAATTTAACAGAAAAACTACAAAAAGGTGCAACTTCCTCAATGTACAGTTGGCAATATGTTGGCACTAAAATGGAAGGATCGGAGAGAGGTCACTATGCTTACTACCATGCACCAAGACAAAATGGTAGAAGATTGGCTAAAAATGACAGAAATACAAACGAATTCATTAAAAAACCAGCTTGTGTAATAGATTACAATATGAATATGGGAGCAGTGGACAAGACTGGACATGTTACTAAGTTCCACAGAAAGCGCCAGGAAAACCGTCAAATGGTATTAAAAAGCTCTTCTTTCACATATTGGACCTTTCTATTCTAAATGCACATGTAATATACCTTACACAACACCCAGAGAAAACACCATTGGCCCAGTTTCACTTGAATCTTATTCGCCAGCTTCTAGACAGGTATGTGGATCTAATCTTGAAATTATCTTATTACAATGAGATGTTATTTTTACGTATCATTTACCAAAACATACAACTGTAGTGCCTGTGCGAAACGTTTTTCGTCTTTTGTCCCTAACAACAAAGTTCGTAGATGTACTGTTTGCTCAACAAGAAAGACTCGAGCATCAAGGTACATGGCGCGAATCAAGGTACATGTGTCGGGAATGTCACGTGGGTCTCTGCGCACATCCTTCCTTTGGCATTTACTATACCCAGGAACAATTCTAATAACTACTTTCGTATTCATTTCATATTTAGTTTATAGTTATCAAAAATACTTTCGTTTTATATTTTTTTGAACATTAAAGAGCATTTTCTGAGTTTTTCTTCGCATTTAATGAGCAACCGTATATATACGTCGCTGGTACTGCTGGCACTTCAAAAACTCTGGGAACGGTGGCACTGCGTCGCTGATCAGGTCTGGTAAAGAAAGGATTAAAGAAACATAAAAAGTAATGCTGCAACAAACTAAAAGTGGTAATATAAACGATTAATTTGAACATTCATCACAATAAATATTGACATGTTTGAGGCATAAAAATGCATGGCACTTTTTACAATAGTATTTTGACTTATTGCCATTTTTACACTTAACGCATCTTTTCTTTGTCCCAGTAGGCATATCTGGCAAATTTTCTCGAATTCTAGTATAAAAAAATACAGTAATATCTCGACTTACGCTACCACGACTACGCGAATCCAGACCAGAGTAACACGACTTTCAAATCTTGTCGATTCGTCATCTTTTCGCCAAGTGCCACACACACAATCGTTCTTTTAGCGATTAGATAGTATTACCGCCCACACATTATTGCTCATCCCAAGTAGATGTTTTGACTTTTCGCACGAAATCAGCACATTTATTTTGTATTAGGTATTTCTTATCTACAGTTTTGTCTATGGAGTGGGTGTTTGTTACTTTTATAGTGGGACGTTTATTTTATATCTACTGAAGACTTGAAAGAGCAATGATGTCATCCAAACGAAGTAAAACTGATCCTTCTGTAGCAAATAAGAAAAGAGAAACGTTATCTTTGGAATGTAAACTTAACATAATTACAGATTTTGAATTAAAAATGAAATTCTGTGAACTATCAAAGAAGTTCTTTCCAGGTTTTAAGGCTGCCAAAGATCGATTGAGTTAAAACCACTCTTAGTTCATCGCTCAGAAAATCCAAGAGCTCTTCTTCTTCTTTAGATGCAAATCCACTAATGGATGTTAGCGATCACATTTTCCATTAATTCTCTATTTCTTGCAATATGTATCAGAGATTGTATGTCGTTAATCCCTGTCCATTGCCTTATGTCTCGGAGAAAGGACATTTTCTTGCGTCCCATTCCTCTCTTGCCTTCAATTTTACCCTCGATTATAAGTTGGAGGAACTGGTATTCCAAGAAGCACTAAAAAATAAATCTAAATCTGGCTTGCCTGTAATTTGGACGTCTAAAGCTTGGGTGACAGCTTCCCTTTTTGAGGATTGGTTTGGTCATCATTTCATACCTGAAGTCGAACGTTATTGTCAATCTTAACAAATTCCATTTAAAGTGATGCTAATTATCGACAACGCTCCAGGTCATCCACCTGCAACTTTAAATAGTTTTGACCCACGTGTGAAATTTTAATTTTTGGCACCTAATACAACCAGTTTACTTCAGCCGATTGATCATGGAGTCATTAAAATATTCAAGGCTTATTACACCAGACGATCATTTGCACATCTCCATAAGTTATAAGAAAAAACGACAAGCTCTCTTCTAAAGACTTTTAGAAACAATTCAACGTGTTGAATGATGCAGTGACAATCATTGGATAATCTTGGAATGAAGTTTCACAAAAAACGTTGAATGGCGTCTGGAAAAAAACTGTGTCCTTTTTTTTCATCACTGACACTGAAATAGAATTTAAGAGCTTGAATGTTTGGATCCAGTTCAATCTGAGGATCAAATGACGATTGGAAACTTTACTGAACGCCTCAGTTTAATTGAATGAAAAGGGATTAAAATTTTTAGAAAATATAGACCACAACGAAAAGCGCATTTTTAAACAAGGGATAAAAAATTATTAGCCTACTATGAACAAATTTTGCGGGAGAAAAGAGTTGTCAAACTACTTTGTCAGATTTTATAAAGTCTTCTACATCAAAATAAATTGAATTACCAATTTTATATTTGTATATCCTAAGATTTTAATAAAAATTGTTTGTGTAAATTTCTATTTTTTCTTATTCCTCTGGCCCCAATTAAAATAATTTATATAGATACATATTCGATTTTCGATATATATTCGATATATAGATAAGATTTTCGCGAATTCGACAAGCGATTATCGTGTAAGTTCGGGGTATTACTGTATTTGCAACTTCTTGACGTCTACAATATCTTAGTTGCGGTGGTACATTTTCATCTGATGATATTCTTTTTAAGTGCTCGTCTAATAATGACAGAGCGATAGTTTTTAAAAAGTGTCGACGTTTCATACTGGTATCAGGGTTGTTACAATTGTATACAATTTGTACATTTATACCTGCTATGTTCATAGTTGAATAAAATATACCTATTCGTATTACGTACCACATTGTACAATGAACAAAGTTGGTCCAGTGTATCAACTCCATCTTTTGTCTTATTGTAAAATGTGATAATTTCTGGTTTATATTGATTCCCGGAATCTTCATCAATTATGTGGTTGTGATCTAGACTAGAGACTAACAAAACATTTTTCAATACCACGTCTATTTTCCCTGATTGTGCCTACATAAGTTCATGTATGTTCAAAAGATCATTTATAAGTGGCAACGTTGTAAACCAGTTGTCACAGGTAATATTTCGTGACATTCCGGAAATTGGTGTTTTCAAACGCCCCCTCTAAATGGCTCATTTGGTTGCTCACCGACGTAAACCTCCAGGTTTTTAGTGTAACACATTTTCGAGTCTACTAGCGCAAATATCATAAGGCCATATTTATTAGGCTTTTTTGGTAAGTAATGGCAGAAACTACATCGTCCCCTAAATGGCTCCAATTTTTCATCAATCGTAACGCAACTCCCAACTGTATAATGGTCTTTGCAATTCTTAACAAATACATAAAAAAAAATCTTATCCGAGCAAGTTTATCTAGGGCTTTTCGTATTCCTCGTGTTTCCCTATCATCAAAACGTAACATACAAAGCAAAAAATAAAACATTAGCAGGGACATTGTCAACCAGAACATTTCTACTCCACACCCTTCTCTATCTCACAGTTCTTCAAGAGCTCAAGGCCCAATAAAGCCTTTATTTCAGTTTTATCTGTGGGTCGTGCCGATCTTTCTTGGGTGTATGTAACAGTAACATTTTCAATAAATTTGTTGGTAAATTCAACTGCTGTATCTAGCATACCGGCGGAAATAAATAAACTCCAGCATTCTGCAAGATTTTTTGCCTGTTTCGCGACTCCTCTAACTCCAGGTAAATAAGTTATTATATCCTTCTTACGGCTTTTTTCTCTTATCGAAGACAAACTGTGTTTCCACCACACTGTCCCATCTTTAGCGGTCAAATGAGGTATTCACAACTGAGGTGTGTTTTTCGGTTCACAACTTTCATCATCAGAATTGCAAGAAGAAGCATCCTGTTCGGTATTCGATGACTCAGATTAGACTTCGCAATGGCTGAAGTTGCCGGTCTCCGAACAACCATCTTCCGAATAAATCTCTATTTCACTGTCAGATGGTACTTCTTCCAGTAGACGAAGAAGTCGGCTTGCTGGGCCTCGAAATCCATTATCTGCAAATAATTATTGCCATAAGTTATAAAATACAATGTAAAGAAATTATTCAAGTATATAGCATAATATTTAATCAGGTTGTAACAGTAAATAAACAAATAAAACAGAATGACGGTATTACAAATAAAAGTTAAAATACTCAACAAAAAATTACTAACTGATTTGGTAGCGCTTGGTCTCCTGAACCCGACGTATCCACTTTACAAAAAACAAAAGTTCGAATTCTTGAGTTGTACTGCCGGACAGGGTTGCCAGATTTTTTTTAATTCACTAGAATTTTTGTCAAAATTTCCCTAGATTTCCCTAACGACTTGACAATCATATTTAGCCTAGAATCCTAGAATGACCTACCTAAGTCTGAAATCAGAATGAGCAGGAGTTTTAAAAATCTTTCCAAACATTTCTAATTTGGATGTATTTGTCACATAAGAAGTTGGAAATATTGGTTTTTTTAATTGTTTGAAGAATAAATAAGGACTTTGGTTATGAACGTTCATTCTGTGCGATTGTTATTACTTGTTCGTGAATTTGTGAGGTAAGAATATCAAAGTATTAAGATATTTTAGCCCGGGGGATCCCCGTCGTAATTCGCCGTTCGTGAAATACCACCGCTCAAGTCACCGACAGGGAACCATATGAACAGTTAAAGAAAGGGAAACTAAAAACCAAAAATCGCCTGAGGCCAATATATACTTCATCTCAGGTGGATCCCCGACGTAATTCGCAGTTAGTGAAATTCCACCGCTATAGTCTCCGACGGGGAATCACATGAACAGAATTCAGTGATTCCCCGAATAATACGATTTCCAAACAGATGAATTCGCTCCATGCGTGGTGACTGACGCGACACCTACCGCCTTCATCTGAGAGTTTTGGACCTCCCAATTTGAGGTTAAACATATGTTAAATACATTCGAAATTGACAATTAGTAATAATTAGTTTTTTTAATTATATTTTTTCAGTTAATGTACAAAATAAATGTAGTATTAAAAACTGGGTTTCCAAAAATTCATAATCTATCTAAAATCATAATTTATCTTTTCAACCCCAAACGAAAAAAAAAAAACGGGAAAAATCTAGTACTGGCAAATCAAGTTTTTCACGTGGAAGAGCATGTAATTAAAAATAATAATAGTAAAAGTTATGATATAAAAGCTAAAGTCATCAGACAGGCTGCAGCTGGAAGCCTTATGAAGTATCATTTAAGGTAAATTATTTAAATGTTTCCTATTTCAATTGCATAAAAATGAAATTATGTGATATTTGCTTTTTCATATTAATAGCACGAATGTTCTCTAATTTAAATGTAATATTTGGAAACCTATGAAAACTACACACTATTTTTCCTATCATTAGCACAATTAAATACGCAACATGTATTTGCACCCATTTTTGATCAAATTCATGCGTAAAAACATAGGCCCAATTTTGTCATATTTCGGCGCTAATATAATTTTACAAGTACATAACACGAAAATGTTATTTATATTCCTAAAACAGTAATTGCAACATATATTTAAGGATAGTTGATCTTGTGTTGAAATACCAAAAAGGTGGTAAACCTTATTTGTGTTAATAGAGAGACAATAATCAATTACTGTCAAGTGGTCATTGCTTGGTCGTATCTGTTTGTAGTGGTACAGACTATTATATTAATTTTTTATGACTAGTACTCACTTTAACTATAGAACTAAATAATGAAATTCTACTTAAAAAAAAACTGCAAAAAAATATTTCTGAACCTGAATCTACTGCTTAAACTATAGTTTCACATTTTTTGTCTAATCCTAAATCAAATTAAACTTATTTCTTATTATTCTTACAAAGATCTTACAAGAATAAGCAGGTCATTTATTGTCAACGATAAAGCTACGAGAGGAAACATGCAAGAAACCAGTGTATAATAATACATGATGCAACGAGAAATTGATAGATAATGTTTTGTTACAATTTTATTAATATCAATAAGAATTTTGTGTTAGCAAAAAGATAGCGTTTAATTACACTAAACGGCTAATTTAAGAGTTGAACCATATGAAATTATATTTAATTTTTTTATCAACAGGAAATTAAAAATGTGGCATGAATAATGTCTAACTTTCAATGAATCATTCACCACGATTATAGATTAATTTTATTTAATTATTGGCAATGATAAATGTGTACTATCATAGGTCAATTTGGGAAAGATAATATTTGTTTCAATCTGACTCTTTTTTGTTGTTTGACTAATGCTTTTAGGCGATAAATTTATAAAATTAAATTACCCTCATCACTATTATAGTTTCATGATTTCTTTATTTTTCTACACTTTCTCAAATGTTAAATATACTTTTGACTTAATTATTAAATTTTTTACACTTTAATTATACTCGTCAACAATAAACTGAAAACATTTGGCGTAATTTGTGTACTTCAGTTTAACAACGCAATTGTATAATGAAGACATAGAGTACCTTGATCTTTAAGGTACTCAGATGAACCACATACGTTCAGCGAGAGTAATAAATCGAATGAAAATAATTAAATCAGTTGATATAACAACAACACTGCACACAATGTATAGTCCGGTTAAATATTCCAAACCCATATATATTTGCCATACTGCCTACAAAGAAACCGAGTTTTTCGTTTTTTTACTACTGCAGAATGTCCATCTTCCATACACATTATTGTGGATAGGTTAATTTCTTACGGCTAACCTCATACAAATAATTATTGTCTTTGGAATATTTTATTCTATTATTATAGACGCGTCTGCGGATATGGCACTTACATTATGACAAAGTCACTGGCCTCTGAAGGGAACATAAATGTTAAACCCAAAGAAAGGAACCGGTCATTGGCTTCTACAACCCTGAAAACAACTCCCCAGATGTAGGCGATAAAGAGAAGGCATGTTTATACCTTCTTCGGAAAAAAATATTGACAAAAGAGGCTGGCCTCGATATTGAGAAAAAGAAATCTCCATTAAACTTGAAATATTTAGTAAAAAAAGGGGTCGTCTGCGAAACCCTATAATACATCAAAAGTATTACCTAACTATAAATTGACAAAGATTAATTATTTAGCTTACCGCATTTTATAGAGATTTCACCACTGAACTTCAAACAAAAAGACATTTATGTCAAAATGCATATTGCTTATAGTTTAAAAACGAACTCAGAACGAAATAGGGCCTCGTCCACTGGAGGGTTAAGTGCCTTTCTCAAGGGATGTATTTTTGCTGTATGTCTACACTTTATAGTCTCAAGTTGATCATTCAGAATTATATCTGTATTTTTTAATTTATAGTTTATTAATTTCCATAGGTTCTATTAAAGATAGCTTAAGGCCTTTATTTTGAAACGGAGAATTTGAAATTGGTGATTAAAAGAATGAATACGATCTAGAAAGTGAAGTGCGTACATAAAATCTGTTTTTCTATGATTGAAAGTCATTTTGTGTTCTGTTATACGTTTGGTTAAGGTTCTACCAGTTTGACCGATGCAAGTTTTTGGACAGTCACCACATGTAAGTTTGTATATACCACAGTTTATGTGCATTTTTCGCTCTTGTTTATTTGCTTAAGTTATTGTTTATTCTTAAAGCTGGTGTTATTCCTCCCTTTTTTATGTTTGGCTATTTTTGTCGATATCTATAAGTAATAAGATATGGATCACAGATTTGATATTTTTTCTGTGTTGATTCAACTTTATTTAATTTTGTTCCTCATTTTTATAATTCATATCCCGCTCCAATTTCGTTATTTCTCATTCTGCCATTATCTACATACATTTTTTTATTTGATTTTAATTTCGTTTTTGTCGTTATTGCTATACCTTCCTTTGCACACTCCATTGTATAAGTTTATTTTAGCCCCGAACTGGTGAGGTGGGGTCATATATGCCCCCACAATTGCCAAATATTGTCGATATCTCAAGGTAATGGCTATGTATCTCCTGACTCGTTTAGGAACGCATCGATCGATCAAGTAGTTGTATGAGAGCAGTTGCGAGAAGAATGTCTTATATAAAGACATTCTTATATAAAGACATGTCTTATATAAAGTCTCTTAGATCATTAAACAGTAAAGGCACCAGTAAACAGTAATGTAATTACTGTTTTTTTTTGTAGAAAAATGTAGTGGATCATCAAAAAAGTATCTTACAATGATCCCAAATTTCAGGAGACTATTATGCGTTTAGCATAATAGTCTCCTGAAGTTTGGTTTAGCGACACAGAGCAAAGCGAAAGAATCAATGATGAAGATATAACGGTGTTGGAACAGTCTTCTTTTGAGAGAGTGAAGACGAATAAGCAACTAATGAAAGATGAGCCTTTTAAGCGAGAAACAGATACAAATCGACAAAGTAACCTGCTCAGAGAACTCATACAAAACTCTTTCTGTCAATCTAGTCAGGCAAATTGCTAGTCTCAAAGTGCGAGGACTTTAGAAAATCCAACACCACTAGAGCTCATTGGCAGTGCATTTTAACAGACGATGTTCTCTTTGAAATAATAAAAAGGACAAAAAAAGTGAATTAGTTGATGTTGACATGGTAGAACTAAAATCGTTCTTTGTCATTTTGTTTTTTTTTTTTCATCTATTTTTAAATCGAGCCACGAAGATCTTGATAGTCTTCATGCCACAGACGGAATTGGGAGGGACATTTTTCGGTATACAATTGCGCTAAAAAGGGTTTAAGTTTTGTTGGCATTGTAATGTACCTACCTACTCACATGTAAGATAATTAAAGTATCTATGTATTTCTATATAGTTTTTAGTCACCTGGTATATGTTATTTACAATTATGAAAAGTTCTCATGTATAATCACTAATAATTATTTGCTGTTAGAAATCAGAATCAATACTCTTCATAAATATTTTCCTATTTAGAATAAATAAGTTTCGCTAGTTTATTCACCTAATACTTCGTATCTATGGAATAATAATAATTTATTTCTCTTATTTCTTTGTTCGATAAGCTATCCGTATTTGCTATTTTAATATTAATATTTGAGTCCAATCTCTTGTACTCAAATCCATCCAGAAACATCGTTAAATAATTGTAGATAACAGAACTTATATATTCATAGTTTTAAGAAATAACAAGCAGAGTGTAATTTTCATCCTCTAATATAATAAATTTATACATGTCAATATATTCTGTTTAATTCCAAAACAAAGAGTTAGTCCGGAGAAGAAATAAACGCATAGTATTCCATAACAAAATTTGGTGTCAGAACGTGGGATATTAGTAGCAGAGTTCCTCTGATTGCTGATAGAAGGAGAGCTGAGGAATTTTTGAATTGACTTGTTTCCTTCGAGGAATCATTCAAAAAAAAACTGTCAGTGTGGAAAAATCGCCACTACAACTAATTACATTGGGGTCCAGTACATCCAGTTCGAAATCCAGTTCCAGTCATAACCCAATTGTAGTTCCATCGGAAGTAGAGGTGAACCCGTGGAATAATAGACTATGCGACCAACAACAATATTCTACTTGTAAGTACATTCTATCTTAAATTCTGTCTCATATTTTAAAAATCTTGTAAACGTATGTCTACTTTATATCCTGATATAAGTAACTTATTTGACGAACAAATACCTTCTCCCGACTCAAATTCTCTTTCAAATTCTTCTACTTCTAATTCAAATAAAATGTCAGTATCAATTGAAATAGCTGAAAAACTTCTCATTCGATTTGATGGTACAAAATCAAAATTATACGAATTCATAGACAATTGTGATAAAGCATACAATTTAGTAAATCCGCAATCCAAACCCATCTTATTAGCCATTATAGAAACTAAATTAACCGATAAAGCTAGGGCCATAACTAGAAACAGAACATTTGACGAATGGAAAGATTTAAAAGACTTCTTATTAGATGCTTATTCTGAACGCCGAACTGAAGGTCAGTGGCAATTGGAATTACATTCCTTACGTCAGATGCCCAGTGAAAATGTAATGTCATTTGCAAATAAAGTTGAAAATTGCTATATAAAATTAATAAATACACTTGATCCAGACTTATCTCCAGATGCAAGAAATGCATGTACTAAACTCTTAAAAACTCAAGCACTAAATGTCTTTATTAGAGGATTAAACAAAGACCTCTCTATTTTAATCAAAGCCCGAAATCCAGATTCCTTAGAAAGAGCTGTTGCTATAGCAATTGCCGAAGAACAAGAACAGTTATCAAGACAAGAAATTTTCAGACCATTCTGTAATATTTGCAAACGAAATAACCATTCCTCAAATAACTGTCGATATAAAAACAATTCAGATAGAAATGTTAGACATCTTCAAAATTCTAGTTTTCAAAACCCAAAATATCCTAATTCAAATCTTCAAAGGTCAAATTCTCAAAATCAAAATTATAAACCTTCAAATTCAAATTCCAATTCTGATTTTCCTCCAAACTTAAGAAAAGAAAATACCAACACTTCCCAACGTTTTTGCAGATACTGCAAAAAACCAGGTCACGTTATAGAAGAATGTAGAAAACGCGAATTTAACAATAAAAACAAAAATCCAACAAATTCTTTAAACTTCCAGAATCCTCGACAACCAACGGTCGATTCTCGAGGAGTTCGTTCAGTTCAGGCCGTATCACAACCATCAACTTCTCAGTCACTTCCTATGTAGATTTACCCTTAGTAAATAATTCTAATCCATCCTCTTGCAAGTTTCTAATCGATACAGGCGCAGATATTTCTTTAATTAAATATTCAAAAATACTAAACATTCCAAAAATTTATTCTAAGTCTATTACTCTACGAGGCATTGATAAAAATGTCTTAAATCCAAATAAAACTATATGTAGTTGTAACGTAAATTTCAAGATAAAAGATTTTGTCCAAACTCATGTTTTCTATGTCGTAGAAGACGATTTTCCTCTTCATTTCGACGGTATATTAGGTAGCGATTTTTTTGAAATAAATAAATGCCAAATTGATTATAAAGAAAATAAATTAAACTTTAAAAATTGTTCTATTTCAATCGAATATATAAAATCTCCATTAAACAATGACAATGACGAATTTCTGAGAGATCAAAATATCGAGACAAGTTCTAATATCGATGAAATATTTCCTTATGATGCTAAATCCATAGAGGATCATTCTTATTTAGAAACCAATGATATCCAAATAACCTTAAGTAGTGAAGAACTACTATCCAATCCAATTCAATCTAAATCTAACTCTAAATCCAAAGAAAATTCAAGTCCAAAATGTGTAAAATCCACTGAGATATGCACAAATAAAACTTGTAACTCTTCACGAAATCATAAATCAAAATCCTGTTCAGAAGAAAAATCCTGTTCAGACGATCTTATACTAAATCAAAACTCTAATTCTAACTCAAGAAGTAATAAAACTATTCTATCCGCAAGAACTGAAACAATTGTTCAAATTAAAGTAATAAATAATGAATTAAGCGAAGGATTATGTCCCGAACGCGAAATCTTTAAAGGTGTATTTTTATGTCCTAGTGTTGTTAAAGTAAAAAATGATTTCTTTTTAACCTCAATCGTAAACACTACTGAAACGGATGTTGAATTAAACGATATTCAAGTAGCAATAGAAAAAATTCCAAATTTACAAAACAATGCAAATATACGAAAAATGTCTTCTTATAAAGATAATACGAATTCTAACAGAATTGCTAAATTAAAAAATGCCTTGAGAACAGATCATTTAAATAGTGAAGAAAAATCATCTTTAATTTCTATTTGCAAGGAGTACAATCATATCTTTTATCTGGAAGGAGATCAACTTACCAGTACAAATGCCATAACTTGCAAAATTCCTTTAAATTCTAATGTACCTATTAGCACTAAATCATACAGGTATCCTGAAGTACACAAACATGAAGTCGAAACTCAAATAAAAGGTATGCTAGATCAAGGTATTATCGAAGAATCAACTTCGCCATGGAATTCGCCCCTTTGGGTTGTGCCAAAAAAGGCCGATGCTTCAGCAAAGAAGAAATGGCGAATTGTTATAGACTATCGACGACTAAATGATATTACTATAGGAGATTCATTTCCACTTCCGAATATAGTCGATATATTAGACCAATTGGGTCATTCAAAATATTTTTCAACAATAGATTTAACATCAGGATTTCACCAGATCAAAATGGATCCTGAGGATTCTCCAAAGACTGCTTTCTCAACTCCGTCTGGACATTATCAATATTCACGAATGCCATTTGGATTAAAAAATGCTCCCAGTATTTTTCAAAGGCTAATGAATACTGTCCTCTCAGGAATACAAAATTACAGATGTTTTGTCTATCTCGACGATATAGTCATTCATGCCGATACATTAGAAAATCATAATAAAAGATTAAAAGAAGTATTCGAAAAATTGTCTACATTCAACTTAAAAATACAACCAGATAAGTGCGAATTTTTTCGTCGCGAAGTAATGTATTTAGGACATTTAATAACTGAATTTGGTGTCAAACCGGACGAAAAAAAGGTATGTGCTGTTACAGATTTTCCTATACCCAGAACACAAAAAGATATTAAGAGCTTTTTGGGTCTCACTGGTTATTATAGACGCTTTATAAAAAATTTCAGTGCTTTAACACAACCTTTAACAAAACTGCTGAGGAAAAATGTTGAATTTAATTGGACAAGCATTCAACAACAGTCATTTGAGAACCTGAAATCAATACTTTGTTCAGAACCAATACTTCAGTATCCAGATTTTACCAAACCCTTTGTCTTAACAACGGATGCTAGTAATTATGCAATAGGGTCCATACTTTCTCAAGGTAAAGTACCAGATGATTTACCTATTGCTTATGCTAGTCGTACCTTGAACAAAGCGGAATCAAACTATAGCACAACAGAAAAAGAATTACTTGCAATTGTATGGAGTGTTAAACACTTTAGACCATATTTGTACGGAAATAAATTTTTCATTTATACGGATCATAAACCACTCACATGGCTATTTAATGTAAAAGATCCCGGATCAAGACTCGTTAGGTGGAGATTAGCATTAGAAGAATATAGCTATGAAATTATTTATAAACCAGGTAAATTAAATCAAAATGCTGATTGTTTAAGTCGTCCTCCTTTAACCATATCTGAAACAAATATTTGCGAAGAAAACAAAAACCCGGCAACAATCACCTTACAAATAAACAAAATGAGTAAAGAAAATAATGACACTTATTCACAGTTCTTATCTAAATCCGAAACTATATTAATAACAAATGATAATATAAAAGAAACAAATGAAAAGATTACATCATTTTCACAAAATTTAGCATTGTTTGTTTCCGTAGATTTAAATTTTAATGAGATCGTTCAGAAACAAATAAATAAACAATTCAGTCATATAGAAAAATTGAAAGCCAAAAATCCAAGACTAAATGACATTATATATATTTCTGATCAAAATAAAAACTTTTATTACATATTTATAAAAAATAATTATTGGGACAATACCTCTTATGAAGATATATTTAATTCCCTAATAAAATTAAGAGACTGGTTATTAAACGATAAAATATTAAAAATTTGCCTACCCAGAATAACTTTTAGCTACGATAAATTAAGTTGGGGAAAAATTAGATCTATGATTAGATTTATTTTTAGAAAAACTGATATATCTATTATCATTTATCATGATATACTAACAAATCCTGAACCTGAGGAAATAACTACAATATTACAAGAGAATCACACTAGTCCTACGGCTGGACACTCTGGTTTTCATCGGACATACAATCGTATAAAAAAACATTTCAAATGGAATAATATGAAAAATGATATTAAAAACTTTATAAAAACCTGTGAATCTTGTCAGAAAAATAAACTCGTTAGAAAAAAATTCGTAAAGCCCATGGAGATAACAACAACAAGCTCAAATCCATTAGAAAAAATATTTTTAGATATAGTAGGTCCTTTACCTTTAACCGAGTCAGGTAATAAGTTCATATTAACATTACAAGATGACTTAACAAAATTTTCTCAAGCTTATGCAATTCCGAATCATGAAACCAAGACTATCGCTGAAAATCTGGTTCGTGGATTTATTTGCAAGTTTGGAAAACCCGATATAATAGTTACTGATCAAGGCCGAGATTTTACTTCCAAATTATTTTCTCAAATCGCCAAGCTTTTTAAAATCAGACATATAAATTGTACTGCTTATCATCCAGAATCAAATGCTGCATTAGAAAGGAGTCACGCTACTTTAGCAGACTACCTTAAACATTATATTAAAGCTGATCAATCCGATTGGGACGAATGGCTAGATTTTGCTATGTTTTCATATAATACAACTAATCATACTTCAACCAAATTCACACCATATGAACTAATATTTGGATATACACCTAATCTACCTAGCAGTATAATACGACCAGTAGAACTCAAATATACATATGAAGATTATTTAGATAATTTAACACTTAAGCTTAGAAAATCTCATGAGTTAGCAAAAACGAATCTATTAGAATCTAAAGTAGTCAGTAAAAAATATTATGACCAAAAGATTAATGACACCGTTTTCTTAGAAGGACAATTAGTATATCTCCAAAATGAGCAAACAAAGAAGGGTCAAACCAAAAAACTTACACAAAATTATAATGGACCTTATAAAATTCTAGAGATAAATTCTCCTGTCAATTGCACAATTTTAGTAAATAAAAAACCAATAAAAGTTCACATGAATAGATTGAAACATGCTTTTGTTTCAGGTATGCAATAATATGGCTGACAAATAGTGAACAAATTCACAAGAAATATACCAATACTCCTATCAACAAATCACCTGGAATCTATTACGAACACATAAAAAATGTTCAATTTATTGAAACTCATTGGAACATATTAAGTCATATTCCTTTACAACCTTTTACAGACAAATTAAATTTTGTAGATCTCACCTATCAAAAAACATTAAGACTGTGTCAAAACAAACCAGTTCTTATTGAATTACGATTATGCGATACTTCACTAAAACTCTTAGGACAAATCATACCTAGACTCTTTCAAGATGAACAAACTTTAAAAAACATAATTCTGCATGAACATTTTAGACCAAAACGCGCTCTATTTAATGCAATTGGATCTGTTTTCAGGACCTTATTCGGTACCTTAGACAGTGATGATGCTGAAAATTTCAATAATGCTATTAACAAAGCTGAAAGTAACGAAAATCATCTTCTTGATTTACTAAAACAACAAATTCATGTAGTAAAAGCCACGATTGCAAATTTTAATAACTCTATTACAAATCTAGACCGAAACAAAGTGATTTTTGATAAAAATTTTGAATCAATTACCAATTACACAGATAAAATGAATAATAAAT
>NW_027313086.1:0-23761 GCF_040954645.1 Diabrotica undecimpunctata
ACGCGCTATTCAGAGTATCAAATTAACTATATACTTACGTAACTACGCCATCTAAAAACAAAAAGAGAAATCAAACGATTTCTACCTAGCGAAACCGAATTCAAATTTTTACCACTGTGTTTCCTAAAACTTGCGAAACAAACAGCTAGATAAATTACTCGGCAAGGGAATCTAAAATTGCATTCCATCTCTTTTAGATTGTCTTAATCTAAAAGAGATTGCTACTACTCTACTTCTAAAGAACAAACAAAGGATTGTGTTAATCTAATAATATCTTTGAATATTATTTTTTAACGGTGAGGATGCACTTACACATCTACAGGATTAATCAGCATTTTTTCTTTAACCAAAAATTCCTAAAAGAAAGTTTGCAATCTACATGTCACCTGACTTCTTTGTTGTGACTACACTGTATATTATTGATTCTGCCTTTTACTTTCTGGTTACAATGCGATACCTTAATTCGCAAACCAGCCAACTCCATTTGAACAAAATTTTCAGGAGAGAAATAAAACATAATATTTTTTATAAGCTACTGACGACAAAAATTACAATCCAGCTGGTAGATAATATCAGTACCCATCATTTTGGCCAATACATAATCGTTTATACAATAATCCTTACAACACTGGGGTATTTTAAGTAGTTATTCAATTTTCTTTTACAGGAAAAATACGTACTGTTGGAGTTAGCTGGTATGCACCAGAGATTAATTCAAATAAAAATCCATTGGTTTGGATTTGATATGATTATAAAATAGGTTTAATTTAAAACAAAACAAACGGAAATATACATATAATTATGATTAATAATGTATTTCTACTCTTCATGAGAATGGTCGTCATAATACTTATGGTAATCTCTCGGCATCGAGTTCTTTAGTTGCTGTAACTCCAAGTATTTCTTTCCTGTAATTTTTCTGCGTTCAAGGTACAAATTTGACAAATTTTGAAACGGTATTGTATTTATTTTGGAATTTTTCCATTGGGTTCTTTTTGATTGGTTGTCAAAAGTTACAACACTTTAAACTTGGAATGTTTGTGGAGCCGCTCTTCATGTCTCCTGGCGACTTCCTTAATTTCATTTAGGATAAATTTGACTTAAAGGTCTCTATGTAAATCCTTGTGCCAAACATACCAAGGAGTACTTACAACATCACTTAGTATTCAGATCTGGCTCGTTGTAAGATCTCTATAACTGCTTAAGATCAATAAACCATAAAAATTTCAAAATATGTTTGTAAATCAGTAATTTAGTCTGGATGGAAAGTTGAGAGTATTGCTTGTCAAATTTAACGTGATACTTGGCCGATTTGAAATTAGGCTCCACCCACGATGCGCATTCGACCACAACACAATTCGTCCTTATTATTTCTTGGCCCTTCGAAGTGCAAGGTACTTGTATAGTCTGCGACAAAGTTTTTTTTATTTTACTTATGTTTAAAGTTACTGTGTGTTGAAGAAATATCGTATTACAATAGATTTGACTTTTTAAATAATTATTGTTAAGTATTTTAAATTATAAACATGGATTTTCATTCAAAATTAGAAGGCAAAGTCTTGTCTGGACAAACGAGGGAGGTAATAGCAAATGTGATTATTTTTATGCAGAGAGAATCGATGCAAAATCCGCATGTTAAAGATTTTAAAAAAGTTCAAGAGCTTGCTTCCTTAGCAACGGAAGTACGTATAGCCACTATAAAATGGATCTCTCGTGAAATGAAAAATATAGAAGAAGGTGCTTCTACATCATTTTCGACGCCTAACAAAAGAATGAGATCTGCCCCAAAATCCAACTTGGGCGATTTTGACAAAGGTTTACTTCGGCTTATAATAATAAATTATTACGTCACGTAAAAACGAGTTCCTACATTGCGACATATAACAAAAAAATTAATGAAGACAATATTTATACAGGGTCGCATGAAACTTTGAGAAAAGTGATGAGAGATATGGGATTTCGATGGAAGAAAGCGAAGCATAACAGGAAAATCCTAATGAAAAAACCCGATATACAAGTGCTCCGGAGGAAGTTTCTCATAAATATTAAACAATATAGGGAAGAAAATCGGCCCATAATATACATGGATGAAACTTATATTCATTCCTCTCATACCCATGACAGATACTGGGGAGACAACACCACCGAAGGTTTGCACAAGTCAGTATCCAAAGGGCAAAGGCTGATTATTGTTCACGCTGGCGGCCAAATGGGGTTCATAAAAAACGCATGTTTGACATTTAAATCTGGTACGAAGTCTGGAGATTATCATAGCGAAATGAACTATATTAATTATAAAAAATGGATTCATGAAAAACTTATTCCTAATATACCAGCCCGTAGTGTATTGGGTATTATTATACCAGCCCAACGGGGCTGGTATTATTCTATTGTAAAGAAATAAACAACATATAAAAATATTTATGACTTACTCAAATGCTAAAATGCCGAATATCCGAAGAATAAAAGTATACGACTATAATATAAAATATTACGACAACTCTAGTATAAAAATTAAGTAATAAATGTTTCGTCGGTATGTTCCAGGTATAAGATTAACTAGGTACTGTTCTTTTATTCTTATACAGTTTACTGCAACGCAAATGTAAAGCTTTCATCTCTGCCAATATTCCTTTTTTAAAATTACAGAACGAGACATTTATAGAGGTATTCAAAAAAACTGCCGCTTCAACATGACTGAATGGTCAATATTAATGAGTCAAATAAAATATAATTATTAGAAGAATTTTTACCAAGTAACAAAAACAAAATATTTTGTATTTTGAGAAAAATTTCCGAAGGAAAAATTGAAACGTCAAAATAACATACAATATAGACATATCATAGAAATTCCATTAATAAATAAGGTCACTCTCTGTAAACTTGTAGTATGGAGTGTACCAACGAGGCGACGAGACCGAGCGCATTATGTATCTCTTTTCCTCCGAATGCGTTCTCACTTAATTTTCTACGCAAGTGGACAAATTTGTCAAGTATCACCTTAAATTTGACAAGCTTTATCTACCTTATTACCCAATATATTATATTTTTATACTTTTTCTTTAACTGTTCAGCTTTCTTTTTACCGAATTCAACCTACTATTTCGCTGTACTTTAGCTTTAGCTAAATTTATGGATATTGCTTAAATTTGGCTGAGTAAATTTTATCCTCTTCTAATAATATCAGTTTATGGTCAATGGAACTGATCTATTGTAGACTGATCATTATTAAATATAAAATGGTGTGATAGGAAAATATTTTTTGTACGATTGTATGGTTCATCCTGTTATTTCTGTTTTCCTCCATTGTCCATCAATATTACCTCTGCTGTTTTCCATAGGATAGGGACATATCTGAACCTAAATGATTATTGATGGTGTTTTTGATAAATATATGAATTTATCTTGTTGTAGTCAATAGCATGTTCTCAGAATCAGTTGCTTCCAGTTCATAATCTACTTAAGTTTCCTCAAGATATGTGAATAAGAAAGCTTTTATTTGGATGAAACTCCAATACCACAAAATGTTAGAATGCGAAAACGAAATACTCAAAGAAAGTTTCAAATTTAAATTTATGTCCATGTCTCAAATAATAGACACCCATTAAGCCATTAGCTATAAGAGTATACAATATGTGAATAGAGAAGCAATATGTGGATCGGATCATTCTGTAGTAAAAGCAAAAATATCAATACCGTATCACGAGTAAGACCAACGCTTCTTCTTTTTAGTATTCTTTCTTCCATTTTTGGACATAGTCCTCGCCCAACTTCTTTCATCTATCTCTATCGTAAGCATCATACCTCCAATTTGTTTCGGCTGCTCTTTTTATGACATCTACCCATGAAGGCCATTGCTTAGACAATTTAATAATAGAAAAAATAGAATGGACTAGATACATCTTAAATACCATGCAAAATGATTCTACTGTCTTTTTATACAAATACGTACAAAGACTACGTACATGTTCGAAAAGAACAGCGTAAGAGAGATAGTTGGCTACAAATTATCTACAAGATCAAATCATAAGTTAGACTAAATCACATAGTTAAGTAAAAAAGACACATTCTGTTTGCAAGGAAAGTGTAAAGAACTAGATAGATCCATAGGAGGGACTAGATATACCTATAGGTAAGCGTAATAAGCATGCTCTAGATAGAAACGGTCACCATTGACAAAGTTTAAAAAACCTTAAGAGCTGTGAATAATAGTAAATCTCCTCGTTCTGCAAATATACTCGTTTGCTCGCAACATTATATCGTCTACCGATGAATTTGGAGGTTTTACTATGCTTCTTTTCATTTTTTGGTCTCCACTCCAGGTTTGTATATGTTCACCTATTATTATCGTATCTGGATATGTAACCGGCCCATCTTCATTCATTTTTACCACCTCCCTGACTTTTTTCTTTTTATTATGTCGATGTTTCTAATCTTGTAGCCAAGTGACACTACAAGTATATTTCGTTCCATTGCTCTTTTTGTGTTGTTTTCTCCCTGTATCCTAACACTGGCTTTTTAGTTAGACATTGTCATTCTCGTTATTTCTGTATACCAAATCCACGCATTGAATAATATAGTATTGACACTGCCGTATGCAGCCTTGAAGTCGACGAATAGTTGATGGGTTTCAATGTTAAATTCTTATGTTTTCTCGAGGATCTATCTTATTGAGTGAATCTGGTCAATTGTTGATATTTCTGGAGTAAATTCGGTCTGGTATTTTCCAACTATGCTCACTGTGAAAACTTGTAGGCTTTCGTAGAATATAGTTGCTAGTATTTTTTAACCAGAAGTTGTTAATAGGGTTATACTCTGTATTTTTCATACTGGAGCTGATAGCTTTTTGCAAATTTGATCGGTTCCTGGTAATATAATGTTTTTAAGCTTTATAATGGCAACCTCTTCAGTGGTATTGCTTCTATCATATGATGGTCACTAAATTTTGCGTCGAAAAAAAGCCAAATAAAATTGTGGGGTATTAACAAACAAATGTACTATTACAAATTAATAGTACTTAATTAACAGAACTATTCCTTCGATAACTCTGGCGAGAAAAATGGACTTTTCCTCATTGGTGCAAATAATTATTAAAATTTAAATGGTTGCAATAAACAATCAAAGACAATTTATAGGTTTAGGTAAAACTAGGTAAAAACTTACCGCTGGGTCTAATTACCAGGGTTTGCACCACAAAACAACGAACGAAATCAATTCAATATGCGTGCATGGGTTCACGTGCCGGGTTGCGTCTTTTCTTTTCAACGACTGGTGCTCTTCTCCTGGTATGTATTTCCGAGCCCTCAGCGGTACTATTAGGATCGGATGAATACAGGGGGAGGAAAATGTAATGATTAGTTTATACAACCATATTTGAATTTAAACATTCTCCCCCCTTTAAAGGCCATAAGGTCTTTAAAAAACAAAACGAATTCTAAAATTTTAAATACTATCATTACTTAAACAACTAAAACGATAATTAATACAAACAATTCCTATACAAATCTTAAACAAATATTCAAAACTTAAACTACAATAAAAAAATTAAAATTAAAATGGTGGTTTCGTCGCGGTTATATTGACAAAAGCCGAACAAAACAAAATTCATAAAAACGTAAAGCAGCCAAAAAAGCTTCCGCGGTCAAATCACTAGCTAATTCAAGATTTAAAGCCTTTGTAGCGCAACATACAAATAGACACAAATAGGGCTTTTGAGTTCTAACTCCCCTGTAACGAGACATGGTTATCGAAAACGGTCCACCATAATCTAACCCACAAATCGAAAAGGGTTTAATGGCACCGAGACGAAATTTAGGCAAATTACCCATAGGGGGTTGTAAGTTTTTAGGAGATTGTTTCCAACATCTAATACATTTGGACAATACCGAATTAACGGCTTGTTTAGAAGACATTATCCAAAACCTTTGACTAACCAAAAACTGAGTACTCTTAAATCCAGCATGTAAATACTTCTCATGATAATGACGAACTAGAAGAGTAGTAAGACGAGATTTTTTTGGTAACAAAAACGGGTGTTTTGCTTCATACGATAACGAAGACTGAGATAGACGACCACCTACTCTTAAACACTGAGTACTATCATCTAAAAATACTCCCAACTTACGAAATGGTTTTGGAAAAGAATTTGATTGAAGATGTTCTTCAAAATACTTTTCTTGTGTAAATCTGACAAGAATAATCAACGAGTCTTCTAATTCTACGAAAGTCAAGAGTCCTGACCGTTTCGACCTTTTATAACGAGAGTTGTGCGCGAATCGCAGCATAAAAGCCAAAATTCTTTGGATCGAGGTAAAAGACGATTTATTTTTCAGCAAACAAGACAGAAAATGTTCCTCACGAGTAGAAACAAACACTAAAGCTTTCTTTATCTCTTCCAAAGAGGATTTTTCCTGCAATGAGGGAGGAACCTCTGGAAAAATTAATGGAATATTATACAAAAACGAAGGACCTGTTAACCAGTCTAATTTTGATAGAAAAGCGGCCGGTAGCATGCCTCGCGAAGGCGCATCAGCTGCATTATTTCGAGATTCGATATAATGCCAAGAATAATTTTGACTATGAGACTGGATATACGAAATGCGATTTGCGACGAAAGTTTTGAATCTCGAGTGGGAGCTTTTAATCCAGTGCAATACGATTTGAGAATCTACCCAAGCATACACATTTTGAAATATTATATGCTTCCACGACTCTAACACAAACGACATAAGTTTTACCAAATGAACAGCAGCTAACAATTCTAATCGAGGTATAGTAATCTGTTTTATAGGAGCTACTTTCGATTTGGCACACAGTAAATTAACTTGAACTAGGTTACGAGTATCAATACTACGAATATAAACGACACAAGCATATCCCTTTTCACTAGCATCGGCAAATCCATGAAGCTCCAAGATGGGACATGAGGAAATATTCAAAAAACGAGGAATTTTGAACTGTGAAATAAGAGATAGTTCGCTCTTGTATTGCTCCCATACACGAATTATTTCCGAAGGAGGACGATCATCCCATTTAAGACCGGTTGCCCAAAGTTGTTGGATTAAATGTTTAATAAAAAAGGTAATAGGTGTTAAGTAACCACAAGGATCATAAATTCGAGCTAATTCGGACAAAAACGATCTTTTGGTACAAGGGACGTCTTGCAATTTGACTGAAAATTGAAAGACGTCGGACTGTGCAATCCACTTCAAACCAAGGATTTTTAATGAAGGACCATTTGCTTCTGGATCAAAATTAATGGAGTGAGGATTAATATGGGATTCAGGAAACTGCGACAACAATTTGGGTTCATTCGAACACCATTTCCGTAACTCAAAGCCTCCTAACTTTAACAAAGCGACTAATTCGTCAACTAAAGTTTGTGCTTCTTCGAGAGTCGAAGCACCAAAAACAAAATCATCAATATACGAAGCATGACGAATAAGCGAGACGGCTTTAGGAAAACGAGAGCCTTCGTCTAATGCTAATTGTTGGAGAGTTCTTAAAGCGAGATACGGCGAAGATACTATTCCAAAAGTAACGGTTAATAAACGATATTCCTGAATTTCCTCAGCGCTAGAAAATCTCCATAACACGCGTTGATAATCCGTGTGTTCAGGAGCGACTAAAATATTACGATACATCTGACGAATGTCCGCACACAGCGCAAAACGATTAAGTCTAAAATTCAACAACAGCGAGACTATGTTCTGTTGCAGCTTAGGACCGACCAGTAAATAGTCGTTCAAAGATTTACCGCGACTGGGACTTTTCTGAGACGCATTATATACAACTCGAATTTTACTTGAAACACTATCTGGTTTCACAACGCAATGATGTGGAATATAATACTTTCCCCTTTTCTTTTCGGCATTAGGGACTAACTGCATATGACCTAAATCAAGATACTCCTGCATATGAAAAGAATATTCTTTTTTCAAACTTGGTTGACGAGATAAGCGTCGTTCTAATGATAGCAATCTATTTAAAGCAATATCATAGCTATCTTGCAAACAAGGCGGCGATTCACGAAAAGGCAAAGACACAACATATTTACCCGAGACGTCTCGATTATGCGTTTCCAGATAAATGTTCTCACACAGAACGTCTTGTGGTTCTGAAACTGGCTCTTCCGGTACGTTTTCCAGTTCCCAAAATTTCGTTAACGAAGAATCTAGTGGGTCTTCAATATTTGAAAGACAAACAAGCGAAGTCGACGAAAGGTTAGGTGTGCTAGTAGGTCCTAACAAAATATAACCAAAAACGGTATTTAGGGCATCTGGTTGTCCCGCTTTACCTTCAATTTTACCTTCTAACAACACCTTCGAAAATATGCTACAACCAATTAACAAATCTATAGATTGACTACAGTTAAATTCGGGATCGGCTAACTTCAAATTTTTAATATAATTCCACGTCGATATGTCAATTTTGGTGCTCGGCAAATCCGAGCAAACCCGATCTGTAATAATAGCCTCCAAGTGAAACACCGGTGACTCCTGATGACGAGGTTGGATAGAAAAACTTATTTGACCTTGATTCAGTTTCGTTTGCATCGAATTGAGTCCGTTAACTTCAAATGAACAAGGAGTTTTAGGCCAACCTAATCTACTGGCAGCTTTACGACTAATGAATGAACTCATTGAACCTGAATCTAGAAGACATCTCAAGGGCTGTTTACACCCCTTACTATCAATCGCGTGAACTAAAACGGTACCGAGCAAGATTTCCTGTTTTGTTTCGTTTTTCTTCCCTACAAAACTAGCAGCACAATGTGATATTTCAGGCGAATTGTGTTCGACTCCCGATGCCCCTGAATTATTAGACTTTGAGATGGACGACTGACTATTGGAACGATTTCTATCAAAGTGCAACAAACTATTATGAAGCTGACTATTACATTTACTACATTTAAAGGCCTTTGGACACGACTTGACAGAATGATTAGCCTGATTAAGACACCTAAAACACGAGGAAGATTCTTTACAAAATTGGTATCTTTCTTTTGGAGATTTTTTCAAAAATAACGAGCATTGGTTTAGAAAATGACTTTGTTTACATAAAGCACAACATATTGACGACGAATTTGTAACAAAGGATGAACTACGATTATACCTTGACACATTAGAATGTTTATAATTACACTTTGGCTCCGTATAAGTTGGGGCCTGCGATGTTTTCTTAGATTATCGTAAGCAATGTACTGAGTTTCAATAAACTCTACCAATTTTTGAAATGACGGGATTTTATTCGATTTATTTTCTAACTCAAATAACTTTACTGAATCCGCGTCTAGTTTCGACAAAAGTAAATTAAACATAATAAAATCCCAATGTTCTGTCGGAAGACCTAATGTTTTCAATGCGGCTAAATTTTCTAAAAACGTGTCTACTAATTTAGCCAGATTTTTCGAATTAACTACCGATATTTTCTGTACGCCCAAGATCGCATCCCAATGCGCGGTCGCAAAACGACGAACATTTGTGTACCGTTTAACAATTAGATCGTAAGCAATTTGATAATTATCGCTATTTATTGACAAATTACGAATCAAACTAAGTGGAGTCCCTTCTAAACATCCTTTCAAATACTTAAACTTTTCTACGTCTGCTAGGCCTGCGTTATTATGTACAACCGAATTATATAAGTCTAAAAACGAACTAAACTCCTTAAAATCACCCTTAAATTTAGGCAGCTCTATTTTAGGCAAGCGAATATTAGATTGTGGAACTACTACCGATCTAAACGGTTCTGGATTTTCAAATTGTGGCTCAAATAATTCCGCACTAAATAGTTTTATTTTATAAAATTGTTCCAAAAATAATTCCCGAACATTTTCTTCAACCCTCGTATCCGCGTCTGGTACAGAAAGAATATTACTAATAATATTAGTGTGATGTTTTAAGAACTCTTCGCGAATCGAATCTAATTCTTCTAGTCTAATTTTAAATAAAGGGCGAATAGAAACATCTGAAAGGGCCTTAAAACCTAAATCGAAAATTAACTGAATATCATTTAAAGCAGTTTTTCTTAAAAATTTGAGCTTCCTATTCTTTTCTTCAAGTTTTTCCATTTTAAATTTCTAACAAGTTCCAATAATATTATACAAACGTAAATGTACAAAATGTGGTCTAAAACCCCGAAATTACCGATTTGTAATTCGATACTTTATTAAAACGACGATAATTCCCTTCTAAAAAGTCCCATATGGTTGACTTTACAAAAAGGTCATAAATTATTCTCGAGCCACGACAAGAGACGCAAACTTAAGATAAGAACCCTCAAAACGATAAAAAATACGACGAGACGAAACCAACCATTCAAATTTAAATATAACAAAAAAGATTTTTTCAATAAATGAGTTCAAATCCGGCTAGATAGGCCAATGTGGGGTATTAACAAACAAATGTACTATTACAAATTAATAGTACTTAATTAACAGAACTATTCCTTCGATAACTCTGGCGAGAAAAATGGACTTTTCCTCATTGGTGCAAATAATTATTAAAATTTAAATGGTTGCAATAAACAATCAAAAACAATTTATAGGTTTAGGTAAAACTAGGTAAAACTTACCGCTGGGTCTAATTACCAGGGTTTGCACTACAAAACAACGAACGAAATCAATTCAATATGCGTGCATGGGTTCACGTGCCGGGTTGCGTCTTTTCTTTTCAACGACTGGTGCTCTTCTCTTGCAAAGGGACGCATTCCACGAGCCCGATGGCGGTACTTATAGGGATCGTAGGAATACAGGGAGGACAAATGTATTGATTATTTTATACAACCATATTTGAATTTAAACACTGATGTTGTGCAAACCGTAACTGTACAAAATATTCAAACAATAGATAGTTTTATTAATTTTATTCAAAGAATACAAAGAGGCAATATGACAAGTAATAATAACAACAGAAAAAACAATAATAACTTTCAATATAATAAAAAAGATAATCAACAATATAGACAATCATATAATAATTATAGATATGGTAATAGTTTACAAAATTTTAATAATAATAATAGTAATCAAAATAGACAGAATTTTAATAATAATACTAGTTATAATAGACAACATTTTAATAACAGTACTAATAATAATAGACAAGATTTTAACAATAGAAGAAATACAGAGCGACCTAACTATAACAGACAGGTAAATTGTGTTCGAAGGAATAGAAGCTGCGAAGACAGGGAACGAAGTAGTACAAGGCAGGAAAATGTGAGTAGAAGTCATAGTAGGGAAAGACATAGGACATCAGATCCAAGTGGTCAGATACAATCTGACAATTCTAATAATCAAAATTTTGTGCAGTAAACTTTCTGAATTACAAGTTAGGCCATTGCTATTATGAAAAACCTTCTGAATTTATTTCTTTAGATGAAGAGAAAATTATTGAATCTATTAATTTAATTTATATAAATGCTTTGGCCAAAAATAAAATGATTAAGATTATGATAGATACTGGTTCAGAAAGTACTTTAGTCTCGGAGAATTTTATTGTTAATACATTAAAACTATCAGATATAATAAAGATTCCAAAAATTAAAATTATTGGTGCAAATAATAAGAAGTTGGGTGAAATTGATAAACTAGCCAATTTTAAAATTAATATTCTTAATAAAGAAATTAATATGCAAGGATTTATTGTCAAGGATTTATGTGTTGATATATTAATGGGAAATGATGAATTGGAAAAGAAGAAAGTAAAGATAGATTTTGAAAAAAAAATGGTAACTTTGGAAAGGCAAATAATTAAATTTATGCAGAAAGATGAGGTGGAAGAAGGAATAAGAGTTGATAGGATATTATTAAAAGAAAATAATGATGTTTATGAAGAAGAAATGTATTTTGATGATAGGGAAATGTCCCAAAAGAATGTAAAGAATAATGGTAGTGAATATTTAAGGAATGGAAATTTTAAGCAGATGGATGCCTACGAGGCGGAGTGCGTAAAATTGGAAGCAAGGAATAATGAGTACATATTGAAGAATAATGTGATTTGTAAAGAAGAAGATATGATGAAAGTTTTAAATTGCCCTGAAGAATATAAATCAATAGTCATTTCCATATTGCAGCAACACAAGGGACTTGTCAATAAAGAAAATAGAATTGCACAAAATTATATCCATAGTATAAAAGTTAAAGAAGAAAAAGATTTTAAAACAAAATCATACCCAATACGATATAAATACAGAGAAGAAGTAAACAAAACAATTAATAATATGTTAGAAGATGGGATCATTGAGAAGGCAGACACACGTTTTATTAACCCCATAGTAGTAGTACGAAAAAGATCAGGTGAAATCAGGTTATGTTTGGATGCAAGGAATATTAACAAGATTACTGAAAAGCAATTTGAAGCACCAATGAGTATAGATGGAATATTAGGAAGAATTACAGGAATGTCATTTTTCACTAAAATCGATTTACAGCATAGTTTTTGGTTAATACCTCTAGAAAGAAAAAGTAGACAGTATACAGGATTTCAGATAGATGGAGTAGTATATCAATTCAAAGTACTACCATTTGGACTTCAATCATTTTGCAGTGCTCTATGTAGATGTCTTCATGATATTTTGGATCAATATGAACATTTTGTAATTCACTACATTGATGATATATTAATTTTTTCTAAAACTGCTAAAGATCATGAGAAACACCTAAAAATTATAATAAATAGATTAGACAAAGTTGGACTAAAAATAAATCAAGAAAAATGTACAATTTTTCAAAAAGTAATGATATATCTAGGTTATAAACTTAACACTAACAGCTTACTGATATATCCATTTTATTCAATAGACTTGATTTGTTAAATAGATGGTAGATTTCATTATTTTGAATCAATTTGACATCATATTTATTGTCTGATACATATGGAAATTATTTTGTACCCTAAAAATCATAATTTGGGGTTAGATACAAAATTGATTCTATAAATAAATGTCTTTCTAATATAATAAAGTGGAAAAACTTACCAATTTATATTGATGAAAGTTATTTTGAATGGAAATAATTCCTAGATTTTGTCTATAAATAAACAGAACACAATATAGATTATATTTTTAATTAAGGTTATATTTTATTCTCTGATAAAATCCATTCTCCATTTGACATGAAAGTTTGACCATAGAATAGCCGAACTGTGCTACGTTGTTCTCTGCTTTGATATAGACAGCGAACAGGGATGTATTTAACACATTTTAAATAAAAAAAAAATTGATTTATTAAATTTAATAAGGTATGAGAAAATTAATATTTAAAAAAATAATAAGTAAATTATTTATTTTAAATATTATTTTGGGGTATTGTGACAATTGGGGTTTATAGAAAATAATTTATAAGTTATATACTACATAATATTAGATATAAAAAAGTATTTGATTATTTTAAATAAGTTATATACTAGAAAATTTTATAAAAATATATTTATGTGAGGGCATTTTTAATAAATTAGCATATAATAATTGTAAAAAGTTGTATTTTAATGTTGTAAATATATTTAAGTGAGCCATGTGCATAGGCAACCAACTATACAGTGAGTGATAGACAGATATACATACTCTGAAGTGACGTTTAAGAATATTTACGAATATAAAGTGGGGTTATAGTTGTTTAAAATGTGTAGTTTATTAAATTAGAATGTTAAGTTACTAATTTAATTATATATTCTGATCTGAAAAGCCTAAATGTCAACAAAATTATCAATGGAACATTAACGAATTCTCCAGAGTGCAGAGTGTGACCATTGTTTACGGTCGAATATTCTGGAATAATGATTATGTCGGTGGATGGAACAGATATTTTTTCGAGAACATCCATATCGAAGAAATAGAACGAAATTGGAACATGATCTCTTACCAGATGGTTCTAGAATATCCAAAAAGATATAAATACCCGTGATTTGGATTCAAGAAGGAGTTTTTAGTCAGAAGTCAGGCCAGTTCATTATGAAAGTTAGTAGACACATTTAGTGAAGTAAATTGTTCAGAATTTTCAAGAAGTCAGTCAGAAAAGTTTAGGAAGAAATATGAAAGTTAGTTGGAGTCAGTGAATCAAGTACAAATAGTCCAATTGTTTAATATAATGAGTTAAATGAAGATTAAAAATTATGCATATATTTAATGCACATTTATAATTATACACAAATAATTATTGAAGATTATAAAAGTATATTAGAAGAATATTGGATGGACATTGGAAGGAATTAAAATTATATTATGATTGGAGATTAGTATAAATCAACTTATAATAATTGGATATTGGTATATTGAAAAGAAAAATAAATATAAATGGTGTTTGCTGGTGGTGTATAAATGCTGGTGAAGAAAACTATATCTTAAATTGGTAGAAGCTGATAATTGGAAAAAGTAATTTCACAAAAACAAGGATAACCGAAGTACGAAGACATTCAGTGGTGATTAGAATCTATATAGTGGAAAACAGTTCATTTAGGCATTCAGTGAAAGAAAGGTACAAAATTTTGTTAATATAATTTAGTTAGTGTCATAACAATTTCAATTTTGAAGATAGTTTGTTTAAATTTTACATTGTCTATAGAATTTAATTAGTTTTATAAGAATATCAATTTAAAGATAGTTTATTTTAAATTTACATTGGCTAGGTTAGATATATATATATATGTGTGTTTCATAATAGTTATAATAAAGATAATTTAAAAAAGTACTTACAAGCTAATTCTTTGAGAACCGCGATAAAAACCCTATATATTATATTATTAAAAATACTCATTGCTCATCATTCAAACAAACAATACATCATAACAATATATATATATATATATATATATATATATATATATATATATATATATATATATATATATATATATATATATATCTGTGAACTTTGAGAGCTTTCGGTGGTATTTTCGTATCGAAACATACACGAACCTGTGTATCTCTTACAATACGTCCAGTACCCATACGAATTGTTAGAGTAAGAATTGTAGACACCCGTACTACCTCCCGATCCAACTCCCAGGATCGTAGGAAGACCGCGGAGCCAGATATGGGCCATTCCAGCCCTATCGATGCCTCTCGGAAACATGGCGCCCAACTACATAGAATCGAACCCACTACTCAAGCTCAATAAGCAGGCCAACCATCCACGAGCCAGGAACAACAACCAAATCCGGATACATGGATGAACACCCTGCTACAAGCCCTGACGGCCCTTTCTATTGCTCAACCCGCATTCACAACGGCCAACAAACCCAAAATATGGACCTCCAAATCGCCTAGACTCGAAGGACGAGAGGCAGAGATCCCAAAACAATTCTTGGACAAAGCCAAAGCCTTCTTGAACCACTACGAGGTAGACGAGAACTACTGGGTGGACTATCTGATGGCAAATTCACTCCACGGAGACGCACGACAATGGGCAGAGAGTCACTGTACAGCCGAGATAGGCTACCAGACGTTCAGGACTCGCTTCTTAGAGAAGTTCGACGATCCAGCACTCCTATTCGCCGTAACAGTGAAACTATACGGACAGAACCAGAACAAGGAACCAGCCGAAGAGTTCGTCAACCGGAAAGCTGCCCTCTTTATACGACTCCTCCCGGACATCCCAGAAGACCAGCGATGCAGAGTTATAGCAAACCAGTTATTGCCACAAATCAGAATCTGCCTAAGAATCGGGATGCCCAAGACGGAGGACAGTCTAAAAACCATAGCCAGAGAGATGGAGGCCGATGCTCAACACATGAACAACAGGAGACCAGACAGATACGAAAATCAACAACCACCCAGGCGTTTCGAAATATTCAACGAATGGCGAAACAGAAACCCGCACAGACAAAACAACAACCGCCAACAGGACACTCAGAGGCCGGAAAAGTCCAACAGGGGCACCAACTAACTCCTGTTGACACACTGGTGCACCAACTGAATCCGATATACCAAAGGCAGCAGCCAGACAGCCGGCACCCCCAGTCCAAAAAGAGGGGCAACATTTTAATATTTTCGTGACTGAGTTAAAGAAAGTGAAAATGACTGAGTATAAAGATCAGGACGACATGGTTAGAGATAGAATTGTTATTGGAATAAAAGACAAACAAACACAAGAAAGTCTCCTAAGAGAATCCAAGCTGACATTACAAAAGGCTATTACAACATGTAGACTAAGTGAAAGCAGTAAAATCCAAGCAAAAGCGTTTACAGCTGAATCAACAGTGGATGCAGTGAGGTCAAATAGAGGTACATCACAAAAATTCTGCAGTTATTGTGGGTTCAAACATCGAGGAAGAAAGTGTCCAGCATATGGCAAAACTTGTGCCCGTTGCCAGGGTAGAAACCATTTTGCTGGAGTGTGTAGTAAGAGCACCAACGGTCTGGAGAAAAGAGAGTCGGTGAGCAGGAAGGGAGTACATGAAGTAAAAAACCAACATAGTGGTAGTGAAAGTGATGATAGTGAGTTGTTTATCAATTGTGTCAAAACTGTAGGTTTATTGAAATCTGGAAGTTCTCAGAATGTCTGGAAGCAGAAAGTTCAGGTAAAAAATTGCATAGTAGAATTTAAGTTAGATACTGGTGCAGAAGTAAATGTTCTGCCTCTTGAGTATATTCAAAATCTTGGTATAAAAAAAATAAATAAAAGTAATGTTACAATAGTTTCTTATGGTAATGATGATTTTAAAATAAAACCTGTAGGAGAAATTATAATTAATTGCAAGGTAGAGACTGCATCTCCAGATATTAAATTTATTGTTGTTGATGTTCAGAACCAAGTACCTTTGTTGGGGTTAGATGCTTGTATTAGTCTCAATCTCATTAAGCGAGTAGGAAGTTTAGATGTAGACTTCAAAACTATGGCTAAAGTTGTAGAGGCATATCCCACAGTTTTTCAGGGGCTTGGACAATTCCCTAATGATTATCACATTTCATTGACAGAAGGTGCAGTTCCTCATGTTCAACGAGTTCGTAGGGATCCACATGCATTACATAAGAAATTAAAAGATAAATTAAAACAACTAGAAAATGAGTGTATTATCAGAAAGGTAGAGAAACCCACAGAGTGGTTAAACCCACTTGTAATTGTGAAAAAGAAAAACAAGGATTTAAGGTTGTGCTTAGACCCTAAGTACCTGAACAAAGCTATTAAAAGAGAATACTTTTTGATACCCACAGCAGATGAAATTGCTGCAAAATTGTGTAACAAAGAGTATTTTTCAGTTCTGGATATGAAAGATGGGTACTTTCAAATTAAACTTGATGATCAGAGTGCAAATTATTGTACTTTTGGCACTCCCTTCGGTAGGTATCAATTTTGTCGTTTACCCTTTGGAATATGCTCAGCCCCAGAAGTCTTTCAAAGAAAAAACTATGAAATATTTGGTGACATTAAAGGTGTTGGTCTGTATTTTGATGATTTGATTATTACAGGTGCTAATGAAGCAGAGCATGACCAAAACCTTCGCCTTGTACTAGAACGGGCCCTAAAGCACAACCTTAGATTCAATAAGGAAAAAATTCAATTCAAGTTAAGTAGTGTTAAATTTTTAAGTCAGATTTATTCCAAACAAGGTGTTGAATTAAATCAAGTATATGTAAAACCTATTCTAGAAATGCCAACACCCAATAATAAATCTGATCTGATGAGACTATTGGGGATGGCAAAGTTTTTGGGCAAATTTGTACCTAACATGTCAAAAGTCACAGCCCCATTAAGAGAACTAACAAAATTAGATGTCCCTTGGCACTGGACTGGTATTCATGATAAATCTTTGTTTCAATTAAAACATTTGCTAACAGCATCACCAGTGCTAACATTTTTTGACCCATCTAAAGAAATAGAAATTGAAACTGATGCCAGTAAAGATGGGTTAGGCGCTTGTTTGCTGCAAGGTGGCCATCCAGTGGCCTTTGCATCTAGGAGCTTAAGCACAACTGAGCAAAAATATGCTCAGATTGAGAAAGAAATGTTAGGAATAGTTTTTGCTTTTCAAAAATTTCATTATTTTGTGTATGGTCACAATGTGCTTGTTAGTTGTGATCACAAACCTCTAGAATCAATAGTTCGTAAAGATATATGTGCATTATCTCCACGTTTGCAAAGAATGCGTTTACGGCTATTGCAATATGACTTAAATGTAGTATATAAACCTGGAAAGTATCTGTATATTGCAGATACATTATCTCGGGCATTTTTACAAGAAGGAGGTCTGAAGTCAGATGCTGAATTTTAGTTTGCAGTTCATGCTGTAGTATATAATGTTGCTATGTCTGATACTAGAAAATCAGAGTTTAGAATAGAAACCCAAAAATATGAGCAATTGCAAACTGTTATAAACCTGTGCATACAGGGATGGTCAGAACACAAGCGTGATGTTCCACAGATAGTTAAAAATTTTTTTAAGCTCAGAGACAACTTATGTGTCTGTGATAACTTGTTATTTTATGGGAATAAAATTGTTGCTCCTAAAAGCTTAAGATCTGAAATGTTAAGGCTGGTACATGAGGGTCATATTGGCATTGAGAAATTAAAAGCTAGAGCCAGGCAAATTTTTTACTGGCCAGGAATGAGCTCTGATATAGATACTTATATAAAAAGATGTAAATCTTGTGAAAAGTTTAAATCGAAGTAACAAAGGGAAACATTATGTCCATACCCTTTACCAGAATATCCATGGGAAAGAATTGGCATTGACATTTTCACATGTTATGGTACAAGTTATCTAGTAGCTTATGATTTTTTTTCAAAGTGGATAGAGCTTCACTCTATAAAAGACAAATCTGTTTTTTCTGTCATTAAAGTTTTAAAGTCAATGCTTACTATACATGGTTCACCAGCTTATATATGCTGTGATAATGTTCCTTTCAATAGCTATCATTTTAAAAACTTTGCTACAGAATGGAATTTTCAAATTTTAGAAGTCCCAATTATCCGCAGTCAAATCGGCTTTCTGAGAAAGGTGTAGCAATTGCTAAGAGTATTGTTAAAAAGTCTATTGATGATAGGTCTGATGTTGAATCAGCATTATTACTACTACTACTACTAAGGATTTCCACAGTTTTCACTGTCTTCCTTCACTCAACCGTTTTCTCCAATTTTCCCTGTCATTCCAGTCTCCATCTCGCAGGGTTCTTTTCTCCATAGCCTCGTCGATTTCATCTCTGAATGACCTAGCATTATTACAATATAGGAATTCACCCCTTAAACACATTGGTTATACTCCTTCACAGCTCTTAATGAGTAGACAGTGTAGAACCAAATTACCTATTGATCAAGATATGTTAAAACCAGCTTTATGCATAAATGTGAAAGGAAAATTAAGTAAAAGGAGAAATGTGTATGTCAGAGACTATAACCAAGGTGTTAAGGATTTAGAGTCGTTAGAACCTGAGACAGATGTTGTTATGTACAATCAATGTCAAAAGAGGTGGGAACCAGCCCAAATAGTATCGCAGCATGAGGCCCCAAGGTCTTATATCTTGAGAGATGAGCATAATAATATTGTCCGTCGCAATAGAGTAGATATTAGAGAATCCCCAAATAGATTTAAGTCACAACCAACTATAATACTTACGAATACAAGTGATGTAGATTTAGATCAAGAACCCTCATCCTCAACACAGACAACAGAGGCAGAGTTGCCTACCTCTACTGACATACAAAATAATGTCACTGAACAAGCAGATAATTATAGAACTAAATCAGGTAGAGTTGTTAAACCACCTTTAAAACTGAATTTGTAAAAAGGGGGAGATGTAATATGTGTTATATAAATGCCATATGTAGAGGTGACTGAAGTCCTAAAAGGTAATGGTAATGACAGTTACCTGTTAGGACAGTTGTCATATTACTAAAAGGTAATGGTAATGACAGTTACCTGTTAGGACAGTTGTCATCTAGGCGCCTGCCAGTAGCAGCCGCAACACTGAGGTTAGAAGTTATTGATACACATGTGTTATGTATTCTTGAATAAACAGCTATACTAAAGATATCTAATGTTTATTTTAAGTTATATCTTACACTTTGGAGCCACATGGATAAGACCACATACAATCCTGAGAGTCCTTGGTGACCATACATATGAGGTACACAGAGATCAGGACATCAACAGGACCATCCATGTGGACGACATAAGGCCAGCTCCTCCACCTAGGTAAGAAGATGCAGAAGAAGATTAAAACACATATTTTATTTTCTTACTCTGTGATATACTATTTTTTAATTTACTTGAATAAAGTTAACCGCCACCTAGAGTCTTCAAGGGGGGGGGGTGTTCTCCGGAGCGTTCATTAACGCACCAATCAGCGAACGGGAAGATGGGAAAAATTGTTCATTGGTTGGAATAAGGGTTATTCCAACTTTTGAGCAATTTAAAATTTCCCATTGGCCGATTCTACGGGAAGTCCACTTTCCTAAGTCATAATCCCTCAGGACAAAGGATTTTCGGATATAAAAGAAGGTGGATTTTCTGTAATTGGCCAGTTCGAGCTTACCCTCGTAATATAAGACTCTAGGTTCGGTGCTAGTTCATCCACCTAGAATCTGCCTTTTATTTTTACCTTTTGATATTGACTTATTGTTATTTTCTTTTATGTGCATATATATATATATATATATATATATATATATATATATATATATATATATAATATATATATATATATATATATATATATATATATATTTTCTCGTTTGAATATATTTGTTGCGACATCTCTCTCCGTAGACCATACGCTCAGATATATTCCCATTTTCTGTATTGCTATTTTATTATTGCTTGTTTATTGAGTATTTTCGTTGCGACATTTCTCTAGGAGATCAAACGCTTGAAATACTCATATTTTAATTGCTATTTTATTATTGCTTGTTTATTGAGTATTTTCGTTGCGACATTTCTCTAAGAGATCAAACGCTTGAAACACTCACATTTTAATTGCTATTTTATTATTGCATTTATTGTCTAAATATATTCGTTACGATATTTCTCTCCGGAGATCATACGTTACGAAATATTTACATTTCTTTTGTGCTTGTTGTCTCCTTTCGTAAGTCAAAGAGTTACAAGTTATTTTCTGAGTATTCCTTCCGTAAGTTAAGGAATGTCAGGCAGATTTTGGTTCTTATATCATTTCTTCATATCTATTTAGACATACACATATTTCTGATTGTTATTACCTTGTAGTACAGAAAGCGTACAAAGTGGAACTTCTACTACGCAGATTAAGCACAGATACGTTTGCACATATCTATATTATTATCAAACTTACTTTCATTTGCTGATTTTTGAACCATAACTCCTTGAAGAGCACCTTTTAATTTACTTGCAACCGAATTATATTTCCCAAACATCGTATTGCATCCGTCCGAGCCAAACCCAATAGTATTAGTGAAAGGAATATTTTTAGATGAAAATCCATTCTGTATAGCCGTAAATAATCTTTCAAATGTAGCTTCTATATTTGTTGATTGGGTTATTTCCAGACCATATCTGAATAAGGTTCCAAAATAGTGTCACAATTTTTCCAAATTTAGGATGAAAAAATGAACCCAAATGCAAGAGTTTTCACCGAAGCAATGTCTGTTGCTTCGTTAATTATCATACTAAATTTTGTGATTTTTAAAAGCGCGTCTTTCTTCTTTGCTGCAAAAACCAATTACATTTGTTGCAATTTTTGTAGCCTTGGTCCGATGTAGTTTAATTTCCTTTGCGATTTTAGAATTGTAAAAACACTCTTTTAAAATGTTTGTTAAATGATCAGCACATCTGAATGAAATATTATGCTGAGTTAAAAATCCCATTAGTTTTCCGTTCTTTTTATTTTTGCGTTTCTAACTGATTTTCTACTGTTTTAAACTTAGTAGATATATTAATTTTTGATATTACTTTAACCATCCGAATATCGCTTAGCTAATTTGAGTGATTTTTTATCCCTGTTATTTCGGCAGTCATAATAGTATTGCACGCATGACAAAAAGCTTTTCCAGAATCTAAAATATAAATTAATCACCTGCACGCTCAGCTGCTAACAAAATAGAGAACAGGTAGAGAAAAAAAATTTTTTTTTTCTACCTCTACCTGTAGCCTCAGCCAACCAACCGTTAAAGTCTGCCAAAGACTCCCATGCTTTACGATATTTTTGTAGTCTATGTTTTGCAACTACTTTACCAATACTATTAAGTGTTTCACTTGTTGAAGGCCCCTTATTTTCACTGCTGGAGGAAGGTGAAGACATTTTGAAAATAAATTGAAAATGGACAAAAAAAATGGAAAATTCGGCTGAACGAAAATAAATATGTCCACCTTAACTTTACCCATAAGAAGATATAATATACACCAGTTACAATTAATAATAACCAAATATCATATGTAAATACGGCAACATACTTAGGTATAACACTAGATGCACAACTTCTCTGGAAAGTTTATGTTAAGAAAAAAAGGGAAGAACTTGCATAAGATACAAACAATGTATTGGATGCTTTGAAGAAAGTCCTCTGTATCTATACACAACAAGATTTTACTTTACAAACAACTACTACGACCTATTTGGACTTATGGTAGCCAATTCTGAAGGTGTTGCAAGAAAATAATATAGAAATAATCCAGAAATTTCAGAATGAAGTATTGAGAAACATTGTGAATGCTCCTTGGTATGTGAGGAACAGCGATCTCCATAAGGACCTGAGTATGGAAACTGTGGCTATAATTATCAAGAACACGGCCGAAAATCATGAAAAACGACTCCTTAGCCATATGAATGTTGATGCAATTCAGCTCGTTGACAACACAGGGCTAACTAGAAGAATGAACAGGACAAAGCCCTTCGAATTAGTTTAAGTGACAGTGTCACTTCGAGTGACTATATTAGATTAAGGGAGCACTATAGGGTAAACGCTTGATTTGAAGAAAATCTAGTAATTTAGGATAAATTAAAATTGCTTATTGGTCTTTTATGACCAGATTGTAATCGTAAATAAACACAAAAAACTTCTTTATTCACTATTTAACAGTACAGGCTATCCCGTTGAGGGCTTGACAGGAAGTATGTATAATGGCTGTGTGCCAGTCCGCGCACGACTGATATAAACAGTGAGTGAACAATTGACTTACTTCACTCTCAAACTAAACAGAATGAGCCATTCGGATCATAAATATTGACTTAACTCTAATTTTTTAATTTTTTGACTTACACCACTCTGATTTTTACCATTTCATTTATAAATCTTTTTTCTCTTTATTGTTTTTGTTCTCTTTGATTACGTTTCATATTCTTCCACTGATGGGCCATCTTTGTCATCTTCTGTATTAGAGAAAATGTTTTGCCTTGTATTATATTTATGGTGTGTTTTCGTCACCAGAATCTGCATCAGTTTGAGAATCCGTGGCATTTTCTGGCGGAGAAATAGTCAATGACTCAACGTTCTCTCACCATAACCAGTGTATCATTTAGAGAAAATCCCTGTAAGTGTAAATATACATGACATGTGCTAAATTATTGATATATTGTGTATAAAAGCATGTAATTTACGCAAAAATAATGTTCTGTATGTAGTACTGTTATGTGTCCAACGTCCTACATGTAGGACGCTGTGGAAAAGAGGTTCAAAAATATATCATAACATATTTGTACATTACTGTTGATCCTATATTGCTAAATATACTTCTTTTTACGTTAAAATGCACATCCCAAAATATTATTTATATAGTTTTAAAAATAAAAATTTTGCTTACCTTGCGAACGAAACACCATACCCGGCCATTTTCAAATTTACACAATTTTT
>NW_027313087.1:0-23754 GCF_040954645.1 Diabrotica undecimpunctata
CGCGCTATCTCAGAGTATGTCGATTATAGTCCGACTGCTTCTCCGACAAATAAGCTGGGAGGTTTTATTTAACTGTTTAAAACAAAAATAGATATTGTACTGTTTTAATCTAACAAGCTTTGTGGGTTTTTAAGTATAAATAAAATTAATTAGGTACATAAACAAAAAATGTAGAGAAATGTATTACCAAGAAAGTTATCTACCATAAATGCAAATTAGTTTTCAAGTAAATGAATCTGCCAAAAACGAATTTTTATTAACTGATTTTGAATGATAAAAAAACTAAAATTTTGTAAGTAATAACCTAAAACTATTTGTTTACAATAACAACAGAATAGAAATTAAGCTTTATTCTTAACATCATTTTAGATTTCAAACCTAGATTTTTTCAAAAGATTAATCTGGAAACATAATAAAAAATCAAATAATTGATAACATAATGATAAAGAAGAGATTACACAATAATGATTAATTAATGCTTAACAATTAAAACCTACTCTGGCGCCGATTTAGCGTAAGACCATGTTCCTTAGTTAGCAAATTTACAGTTTGATTTAAAAAATCCCAAAAAAAGAACGGAAATAAAAATGACATATAAAGCTTAGAACATAAATAGCTTGGAAGAAGATAAATAAAAATACTAAATAATAATATACATAAAAATACTCAAGAATTTGGACCACATTTTTCATAAGATCTAACAGGCTTTTTTCTCGAACGCCGTGTGCCGCTATAATCAGTCGTACTACCGACGACTTTACATGCCCTCCGAAGGACGGTAGCGCCTGAGTTAAATTATAAATTGAAAAATTTCTGGTGTCTGTGTTGGGATTGAATGCGGGCCATCCGACTTTGTAGATCAGTATCTAACCATTGAGCTACGAACGCCACACTCAATGTTAATAAAGAGGTGCTAAAAGCATGAAAAAGCTGTAGAATTGATAAGGATAAAACGTTTTGAAACTGTTTTCTTGTAGCATGTCTATATGACTCTACTACAAGACAGCGCGATAGAGTTGTACTGTGGCTAAAATGTGTAACCAACAAGTTGTTAGTAGGTTATATTTTTCAAAATTGATGGTTCACTTACTAGGCCTCGATCTGGTAGGCAATAGCCTGGCTTTTGGTTGAAAAGAATTCGGAGGGCTGTATTTTTAACCTTTGCAATATTAAATTCTGACTGTTTTGTGTGTTTTTTGTATTGTTTGTTGTACTTGTTTATCCTGACACTTAGTCGTCTTGCAGTTTCTCTCACATAGAACTTCTTGCATTCACAGGGTATTTTATAAATGCAGTTCTATGATCTTTCTTGTGTGTGGTTGGGGTTGGTTTTTGGATAGGATAGATCTCAGTATGTTGGTTATTTTAAATGTTGTTGTGTTATAAATGACAATGGATAGCCATTTTTTGTTAAAACCTTTATTAGCAGGTCTTTTTTCCTCCTGAGACGGCTTTTCATTGGGGCAGGTGTTTTGAGCTCTATCATATAATAATTTGATAATTTCTTTTCTGATGTTTACGTTGGGTTTGAGTGGTGATAGCTTAATCCCATTTAAGCACAATATTTAAGGATAAAAGCGTCAAAAATAGAATATCTAGGACACATAATGAGGAATAGCTAGACATATGAGCTCTTGCAACTGATTCTACAGAGAAAAAAGTTAATCAAGAACTTTCGTTCTTGATTTAACAGTGCAGCTTTTTCATTTTTCTCATTTTTCAAATTCTCATGATGGTGGCCAATATCGAAAAGAGCTCATGTGAGTATTTTTTCGAACGAACCGCCTTTGTGTATTTGGCTCAATTTAATACCGAGTTTTTTTCTTTTTATTGAAGATGTGTTTCTTTCAGCAGGTTAGTCGTTTATCGATATTGATCCTAAAATATTTTGTGTCGTTTGTCTGGTTTAATTAATTGGTAAACATTTGTCTCGTTTTATTGTCCTCATTATTTAAACGTGTTTCAATTATATTTAGGGTAACTTTTTTGATACTTTTTAGGTACATAGCAAAGATTGCGGTGTCATCTACGAAGATACCAACTTATAAGCTTTTGTTAGATTGAAGGTGTGCAGTGTAGATAAAAGTTGACAGTTATGCTTCTTTCTGGTATACCTACTTTGATGGGATGCAATTCGGAGTTAAATAATAAATTGAAAAATTTCTATTTCATCATCTAGTAACATGAATACTTACTAAACGTAACAATTAAGTAATTGTTCACCTATCTTCTTTCTCTCTTTGATAATGAGAGAAAACGAATATATTGATGGTGCAGGATGGAAACCTTCTATGTCAATTAATATCAAATTTGGGTTTTTGTTAAATATCTCTACAAAATATCGTGCGTGCTTGACAAACCTCCTATGGCAATACAAAAACAAATAAAAGCTGTAAAGTAAAAACTATAAACACCTCCTACGTCAATTGCTAAAATCCTGCTGTGGAAACATTCTATGTTCAAAAGCAATAAAAAAAAATGGAAACCTCCTTGGTTTCCACAGGAAAATGGTACTTTCAGAAAATACTTTCCACTCAGAAATGGAGTTGTACATACTGTACAAGGGCAAATCTGATAATTCTGGCAATGAACCATTAAGCAGGTTTACATTTAATAAAATTCTGTGTGAGATGAATATTGCATTGTTTCAGCCACGAAAAGATCAATGCAATAAGTGTTGACAATACAAAGTCGGTAGTATGTCAGAAGAGCTGTATGCAAGGCACGTTGAAGCCAAGGAGCACGTCAACAAAAAGAAAATGGCAAAGGGAAATGATGCGTTGTGTGTCGATGTGCAAACAGTCAAGTTATGCCCATTTTTAAAAGCTTCTACAGTTTATTTCAAAACCAAACTATGTAACCATAATTATACTGTGTACAATTTGAATAATGCTAAAGTAGACTGTTTCTGGTGGAGCGAGGTTGAAGGAGAAAGACGACGTCTTGCCAACAGAGAAATATACTTGCCATCTGACTATGCGTCAGTAACAAGAGAAGCTAGGCTGAAACCATCTCCATAGAGAGCTCACTCCACAACATTCGATTTTTTTAAGGACTACATCACCAATTAATTGTACTCCTCCATCCGACCTGGAAAAAAGTATCCGACCCCACCGTGAATGATCTGTGCCATTATTTATATCTACCGACTGGAAAAATAAAATACAAATTGAATTTAGAAGAAGAATTCCAGGTACTACCACATCGCCCGAAATCTCTGTTGGGTAATTTTGTCTATTCAGATTCATACAGGACAAGAATAAAAATTTCTGACTTAAAATGGGGGAATCTTCAGCAATTGAAGGCAGACATAACGAAGGATGTTCATTCATTTTATGATTCACTTCCTCATAAACAGCCTGTTGAGACATTTTAAACGTTAATGACCAATTTTTAATTTTTTATATCCAATAATAATTTTAGATTGAATAAAATTGCTTTTCATAACAAATTTCTTTACATTTCATTTATTTCATTACTACCCAAATGAATGATAGGAAACCTCCTATGTCAGTATTTCTATGTCAAATTACTCTAAAGTTATTGAATTTTTTACAAAATTACTTGTAATATACATTTCTAAATTATATAAATCAATTGCTGTGAAGGAATTGGCTCAGAAGCTATTTTAGAGTTGATTCTTCCTTCTGAAAAACTGAGGTTTTTGACATAGAAGGTCTTCATTCTGCACTATCGATATGTTAAATTTCGACGAAAATTATGAGACATATTGATAATCTGTATCTAATTTTAGCCGTAGTTTTCTTCCTTCCAAAAATGAGTAACAATATAATTAGTATAAATTGACTCCAAACTTATATCATTACAAACAAATGCCACCTTCAGTCCAAAGAAAGTAACCTACACTAAAATGAGAATTTTAACCAAAATGTTTCAAATACATTATGGAAAATAATTTAGAAATATCATCTATCGTGTGCGTTCTATACAGCCTTATTTTTTAATTATTGTTATTCTGTTAATATATTCTCACAAACGTTACTTTTTGCCTGTCTATAGCAAAATTGCGGAAATATGTATAATGTGGGAGCACCTGCGTTATATTGGAGACAAAATAGCGACGAGGTCGTGAACCCGCCATCCAGCGACATGCAGAAAATTTTGATATTTCATGAGTCATCGTTTCATTTCGTTTTACAATTGTTTCGTACAACCGAAGTCTACAATATTGTTGTCGTGGTCTACTAATTTTTGCGGTAAAAGCAACAAACTAGCAAAATTTTAACTAATGCAAGCAGTAAACTATTCTATAGGTCAGTAAAAGTTCTTTATGAACTGTGTCGCTATTTGGAGTTCATTCAAATCAAATTCAAATATAATAAAATATATTACATATAGTTTGTGCTTTTTTTAAGGCTCATTTTTTTAGTAAATGGATTATGAAAAGAAATTGAAATTATTGACATGACAATGAAGGGCTAATGTAACGTGAGAAAAGCATAGTTCTTGCCTGAAAACTAACTCCCTGGTGCCCTCTTGCCTATTGTAGTATTGGGTTTATTTCTGCATTTCTTGACCAATAAGTGAAGGTGACTGATTGGATAGATTTTTTATTTATCTTCGTTTGAATCCCTAATTTTTTAGTTACTGATCAACACGACAAGGCCTGTCATCGTAGCCATTTAAGCTTATGGTAATTTTTCGGCAACGATGGCCAAATTATGGTCCCACATACCACAAATTACCAAGAAAATAGTGTTACCAGCATCAATGTTGGTCCCTTCTCTTCCTCCTTCATGTTCCTACTTCTGTACTTGACTTAGCTAGCTAATCTACGTATTCATTATTCCTTAAACCTAGAGATGCCTTCATCTAAAACAATTAAATTTCCTGTTGACAAAATTTAAGTTATTGGACCAGTTTTTTAATCCTGTATAAACAAGGGGTGTTAATAGACTGCGAGACTCTTAACGCAGATAAAGAATTAGACCCAATGACTGCTTCATTACAGTTAAAAGTTAAAAGAGGGTATATTGCTACTTTTTTTGCACTGAAGATGGAAAATTCTGCGTCTAATCTGCAGGACTTCTTTACTATATTTATATCGGCTGAAAAATGCATGGTTACAGCTTATATTTTCTTCGACTTCTGTAATTGATGGTCTGTAGAATATAAGATTTTCTGAGCTCATAACAAGTAACAAGATGCGGTCCGCCAATTTTGCACACTGAAATCCATACAACTTCAGTCTATAAATGTCGGATAGAAAAACTGTATCTTGCGCATAATATGACGGTACGTTAAAATATTTTGTGATATATTGCCAAATCATTTACTGTTTATCAGACCAAATTATTGATTTGAGGATTTTTGTAGGATATATTCTTCTTCTTAAAGTGCGCCCTCCTCAATGGAGGTTGACTACTACAATTGCAAACTCTTCTATGTCTTCAGCTGTTCAAAATTTAGCCTTGTCCATTGTCGAATGTTTCTTATATACGATAGTCTTTTCATTCCAAGTCCTCTCTTTTCCTTGATCTTTCCTTTTACTATTAGTTAAGCATATTCTTCTTCATGTACCTTGTACTTTCAGAACGTTGCTTACCATCTTAGCTACCTTAATTTTATTCACTGCCACCCTAAATAGCATTTGTATCATTATTATACCAATCTCGCCAGTTCTTCAACTATGAAGTATTTCTTCGTCCTGGACTGCATTAGCCTTCTATTTTCGCTTGCTTAATAGTTTGTAGCAATCTATATTTGTGAATTACATGTTCGAAATACTCCTTTATCTTCTTGATGCTTTTTATAATCTCAGTAGTCTTGTTGAGACGTTCTAGTATTGTGGAGCTGAAACTTTTAAAATTCTTATATAGCACCACATTTCGAAAGCCTCAAGGCGATTTAGATAATTTTTATTCACAGTCCAAGACTCGATACCATAAAAACAGAGACACGTAGCAGCGAAGTAGACATATCGGCAGTGTCAATTTTAGGTGTCTGTTACATAATACCTTGGACATAATTTTAAAAGTGGTTCTGGCCTGCTCAATTCTGGATCTAATTTTATTATGACTCTCTGCTTTACGGTTTAACTGATATCCGAGGTAAACAATTTGATCAACTTTCTCAAATTTGATACTATTATGTTTTTATTAGGTTTTCCTTATGTTCAGATCCAGACCTGCTTCCTTACAGCTCTCAACGACACTGTCAAGTAATGTTCGTAGATCTTCCTGAGTAGATGTTAAGAGTACTGTGTCGTCCGCATATCGGAAATTGTTGATGACTTCACCGTTCACAATTATTCGTTCTTGTTTTTCAGTACTCCTCTTTTAATATTAAGAGTCTGTGATTCCAAAGCGTCTAATAAAACTGATGTTTGATTCCAATACAAATTTGTAATTATGCGAACGTCTCTGCTATCCAAGCTAATGTCTCTTAGAACTTCGATCAATATAGAACAGTATGTGTCTACAGATATATCCCGACATCTTTGAGCAAGTAGTTTTATCCCAAACAATGCCCCTCTCGTTCCAAACTCGTTACGGAACCAAAACCAAACTGTGTGTCACTTCACAGGCATTCCTCGCATTTATTATAGATACGGCCATGAATTACCTTTAGAAAATTTTTTAACGAACTGATGGTTCTATAATCAGCACATGTTTTTGCTGTTGTCTTCTTAGGTAGAGCTATGAATAATAAATTGGACCAACCATCAGGTAGGTGTCCGCTGGATAAATGGTATTGAAAACCGAAGTTATAGCCTCGGAAACATTGCTATCATTTATAATATTGTATATTTCACTTGGAATTTCATCAGGATCTGTCGCTTTGCCATTTTTTGATGATTGTATGGCTTGTGTTATTAGGGGTCAATCGCAGTTAATAATATCAGGATGTGAATTACTCCTGTCGTCTTCAAATAGGTTCATAATGTAATTTTCCCATTCTTTATGCATATTATTGAGCATATTGGTACTTATTATTTCTCAGTATGTGGTTTTTCTAACTAACACTGTGTTGAAAAGTTCTCTTTCCTTGCCTAATCTCTGCAGCACTTCTTCGTTTGAGGTATGTGATGTCCATGAAATCTTGAGGATTCTCCAGTAGATTGACATTTCAAAGGACTCCAATTGTGGATATATTAGTGACGCTATAGCCATACGAACAATATTAATCTTTAAAATTGCGCAACCATTATTTAACTCACTTTAAAAGAATACTAATAATATCAAATTACTTACTAAAAAGACATAGACACTTACATCCTGTAAAATTGCATTATTAACTTATCTTCTGCGGTCTGTAGCACTAGGTACAGTAAATATTTATCACCTATTTTATCTCCAGCGTAAATATTTAGTAACACCATAAACCGCGTTTTGGGCGACATACCGCACGACATTACGATAAGCAAAGAAGACAATATGCTCAGCTTTTCTTAGAAGGTGTGGTGATTATTCAAAATATCGATATTTTAACCTCAACGATTTATAACATGAGGTCATTAGCCACAGATTGTTCATTTCCGGAAATAGTACACATTTGGATATTTTTAACATTTGATTTCATTTTAAACAGAAAAAGGAAACGAGTTCGTGTACACAGATATAAAACTTTTGCTTAAACCACCCAAGTAGACATTGTAACGGTTGAAACATGACTTCCCCTAAAGAGTCGTGCATTATATCTCTTACTTATTTGCTTAAGCGATTACGAAAATATTTCATTCTCTCTTTTCAAATCCATGCTTACCGTTTTCAATAAAATTTATTGATAGTTCTATTCCTCGTTAGCAGAATTAACGCTTTCGTAAAGGTATGGTTCGGTTTGAGTTGTGGGTATATGGTATAGGTAACGAGTCAAAGTTTCTGTACTCGATTTGGAAATGCATAAAAGCTCAGTTATTTGGCAATATGGCAGTGGCAGAAGATTATGACGGTCTTTATACAAGACTGTTCAAAGACGAAAAATGATAAACATCGTCACCTTCTGGTCTGTTTTGTATAAGAATTCTTCTTCTTGCGCAACTATATACTGTGGCTTTTCAGATAAAACTATCCACCCTAAATAACCTTGAAACTTCCGATTTCTAGGAAAAGCCCAAAAACACGTCAATTAATATTTGAAGGGGGGAACATTATGTCATATTTAAGCTTGCTGGGAAAGGCACCCCCTCACCCCCTTTATCATCCCTTGATTATTTTTAAATTACCTTCACCTTTTTTATTTGATATTTAAATTCTCCTCTTAGTGCTGATTTCAGAAATGTATAACACACGATGCTTAAAGTAATTAGCTTATGCGAAAAATAAATACAAATGCAAGAAACCTGGATTGAAAAAAAAAATATTTTTCGTAAAAATTGTATTGCAAACAATTAGAATGAACATTTCACTACTAAAAATGTTTACAATAATTGTTTAAAATGACTAGCATTCACTTCCATACAATAGTACAATCTATTTTGAAATTCTTCTCTAACATTGCTTAACACGTCTACATTTAATTGTCGACATTCATCCTTTATTCTTTGTCGTAAATCATCTAGAGATTCTGATTGAGTAGCATACATTTTTGTTTTTAAACACTCCTATAAGAAGAAGTCTAGGGGTGTTAAATCCGGAGACCTAGATGGCCAATCCATCATCTGTCCTCTTCTACCTATCCAACGAGCGGCAAAAGTTTAGTTTAAAAATTGTCGCACAAGTAGAGCAAAGTGTGAAGGAGCTTCATCACGTTGAAATACAACCAAATCTTCGGAAAGGTTATCATCATTTTCTACTATTGTTCTAATACGATCAACCACTTGCCTAAGTAACTCAAGATATGATGCACCATTTAAGTTTCCAGTAATAAAGAGGGGTCAATAATGTGATCACCTAGATACCACACCATACGTTTAACCTTTGAAGATGATGTGTGTGAAATTCACGCACAATATGTGGATCACTCTCAGCCTCGTATCGGCAATTATGTCTGTTCACCAAACCATTTAATGAAACTGAGCATCCATCCGAAAAGAAAATATTGTTTAACAATTGTGGATTGTTAATGATGCATTGTGTCATTAATTCGCAAAATTCGAGACGACGATCAAAATCTTCATTTAACTCTTGTACCAATTTTATTTTGTATGGATAAAACTAAAATTTATGAAGGACTCGGAAGCCTGTAAAACATGAAACATCGATTGCTCTGCTTATAACTGACAGTGACTGTGATTGCTCAGCCTCTAAGTTAACTTGCCTTAAAATGGCTACTTGGATTGCTTCGTTATTTATAAGTCCCTGTCGGTTATGTTCTTTATTAACTGGCCCTGTTGCTCTAAACTTCTGCATCAGTTCAATCGCATATTTATGAGTTGCATGTCTATTGTGGTGTGTGTCATTAAAAATTCTAGCAGCAACTCTTCCACAATTATTATTTTTGTGGTATAAACCTACAATTTCGATTCTTTCTTGCAAAGTGTTAACTATTTCAACGATCAAATTGCACACGTATCAAAATAGTCTGTTACAAGTTACTTATAACATTTTGTCATTGGCTATTAACCGATTAAAATGAATATCCAAATAATATCAAAAACCTTTAATAAAACTTTAATAAAAAGTTTTGTTTTTTTTTGGGTTTTGAAGGTACTACAAATAATACGGATAAATATTTAAAAAGTTTAAATTATTCTACAACATATTTTGTTACTCAATTAAGGTGAGAGACATACTATCTTGTTAAAATAAAAATTGTGTATCTCATACACTGAATAGACATCTTGGCCTGCTTCTTCTCGGATATTAGCCTTCTACATTGCTTAAATGATCGCACCACCTCCTCCTTAGTCTTCCAACACTTCTTCGGCTATTGGTGATTTATCTCTTAATATTCTTACTGTCCTATCTTCTGCCATTCTGCTAATGTGTTCGTTCCATTCCTGTTTTGATTTTGTTATATCTCTCTATCTATCTATACAACCCTTGCTATCCAATTTTGGACATAGGCCTCCTCTTCCTTCTTCCACGTCTCTCTATTGTAGGCAGTTTGTATCCACTTCGGGCCTGCGTGTTTCTTCAAGTCATCTGACCATCGCATTTGTGGCCTTCCTCTTTTTCGTTTGTAACTATATGGTCTCCAGTGTATAATCATCTTATTCCATCTGTCGTCTTTCTGTCTTATGGTATGTCCAGCGAACTTAAACTTAAGTTTTGATATCTGCGTTAATTCATCGGTCACTTTTGTTTTGTTGCGGATCCAAGTATTTCTTTTCTTGTCTGATAGCCTGATGTTCTGCATTTGCCTTTCCATGGCTCTTTGGGTCTTTGCTATTTTTTCCAGGTTTTCCTTTGTAAACGTCCAAGTTTGAGAACCGTAGGTGAGAACAGGAAATATACATTGGTTGAAGACTCTTGTTTTTAAATATTGGGGGTATTTTCTATTTTTTAGTATATAGGAAAGTTTTCCGAAGGATACCCAAGCCAACCGCATCCTTCTCTTTATTTCTCTGGTCTGATTTTCTTTATTTAATTTAATTAGTTGTCCCAAATATACATATTCTTTTACTTGTTCTATAGTTGTTTGTGCAATTGTAATTATTAGTTCTTCTGGTTGGTTGGTCATAGTTTTCGTTTTATTATAATTCATTTGTAGACCTATTTTTGTTGATTCGCTATTTAATTCATCCATCATATTTTGCAATTTTTCCCTTTTATCTGTTATTAATATGTACATTGTCGTCTGCGTATCTTAAGTGATTCAAGTATTGGCCATTTATGTTAATACCCCGTTTTCCCATTGTAATTTCCTCATAACGTCTTCCAAAGTTTGATTGAATAGTTTGGGTGATATAGTGTCACCCTGTCTGACTCCTCGCCGTATCTTAATGGGCTTCATTTGTTTGTTCAACTATTTTGATGGATGTTGTTGCTTGATCATATATATTGGAAATTAAGTCCGTATATCTATAGTCTATTCTCCCATTTTGTAAAGACTTCTTTACTGCCCAATGTTCCACCTTATTTGTTATATGCTTGGGTGTATTCTGATCTCTGCCATTTCTAGCAGTTGTTTCGTTTTCCATGTATCGGATCTGGTATCCGCCGTGAATGTAATTATGGGTCTAATTTTTGTTTTATAGATCGTTGCTTAGATGCTTGTTCTTCCAGACTGTATCCTTAAGAGATCACGTCCTTATTTGCTGTCGAACTTTTTTAATATCTCCATAACTATAGTTTATTTTTATGAACGAGAGAGTAATTAGCATAATTTTAACTGGTACCTCCGACCACTCCATGGGCGTGCTCAAGATTAATTGAAAAATTACTTTGAATAATTGTAAAAAATAAATGAATTCTTTCAGTGTTATAAAGTGTTATGTGTATGTAAACAAAAGTGACCTCTTTTATCACACACTATATTAGAACTGACTGGCCTACATTAAAAAGGGTTTTAAAAAATTCACATTTTTTTTAATTTTTAAAAATTACAAAAGAGAAAAAGAGTTTTTAAAACCGTCTAAGGTATGTTAAATAGATGAATAAAAATATTAATAAAACTTACAGCTACTTGTTACAAATCCAAATCAGATTCAGAAGATGAACTTTCAGAACCAAGATTTATAATAACTGGCTCGATCATTTTATCAGTAATATTGTCCAGCTTCCACATTTTTTCCTCTTCTTTAATAGTGTGATTTACTGCCTTTTCCCAGTTTTCAGGTTTTACATTATTTACGGCCTCCAAAAACAACTGTTTAACATCATGAATTTTAAAAGTGGTATTTTTTCTTGAAACTTCACTCTTTATCTGTGCCCATACCAGTTCAATCGGGTTTAATTCACAATGATATGGTGGAGATCTAAGTACTGCCATTCCACGATTTTTGGCAATTTCATCAATTTCGTATTTTTTAAATTTTTCTTTATGAAGGGTACACAACGAATAAAGTTCCTTTCTTATAGATCCGGGATGGTACGTAATATTTTTTGAACTCAGCCAATTCTGCAAGTCTTTTTTTAACCACTTGGTTGTGGGCAGTCCTTCTATAAGTTTGGAGTGATAACTTGCATTATCCATTACTATTACTTAGGAAGAAGATCTATCATTTGTTCGAACCATTCTTGAAAGACATCAGCGTTCATGTCTTCATGGTAGTCACCGGTACGAGTTGATTCAAAAGTTAATAAACCACCTTCAACAAAAACCGTCTGAACTGCCAATGTGTACTATTATCAGCCTGCGTCCCTTTCCTGATGGTGGGTTTAAACCAGTAGATAAGTTATTTACAAAAGCGTGCCTTTGACTTGTAACAGTTTCATCCTGCCAAAATTTATTTGGTGTATGACCCTCGTTGATCCATGTTTCATCAAGATAAAATATTTTTCTTTTTTGGTTTCTCATTTCCTTTATAGTTCTTAGAAAATGTTTTCTCCATATGACAATATCGCTTCTTTCTAATAAAATAGACTTTCTGGGATTCTTTTTCCAGCGGAAGCCTATTTCTTTTAAAAGTTTCCATAACGTACTTCGACTCATTTCTGGGTAATCCTTATCATCTCGAACTGAGACAAGAACTTTATCCAATGTTGGAAATTCTTGTCTAAAGAAGAATTCATGCACTTTCCGTCGAAGTCCTTCTTTAAAATGATATTCTATTTGAAATTTTGGTTTCCCTGGAGCATTACGTGGCATTTGAAAACTACCACATTTCTCTTCTTTAATAACTCTGTAAATCGTAGATTTCCCAACACCAAGTGTACTGCTAACTAACTCAACGGTCTCATTAACACTTTCACATAAACGTTTGTCTGTAAATGATTTAAAACAATTAAATATTAATGTTTTTTCATTAACTGTTAAAGGACCAATTTTTCGGCGTTTACACGGCACTTCCAAATTTTCCATAACACTAGTATACACAATAAACTGCACCTTGCAACTGAAGTACCTACTTTTAGTGAACTGTTAAGAATTTTGAATACGCCACTTGGACCTTCCTACAAAATGGAAAAACCCACTATCACATTTTCTGTGGAATAAGTTTAGAAGGTAATTATCTAGTCAATTACTGTCGTAGATTCCTGGAATTAAATAATTAAATGTTTGATTGTTGAAACCCTTACTTCGTGGAATGCACTCATTTCAGATAAAATAAAACGTTTTATTTTATCTAAAGAATTAAACTTTATTTTGCAAATAGGTAGGTACTTATTAAACTTTTATTGGTTATATATAACCAATAAAATAAACATCTAACCTCCATCACTCCGACACTGGCAACCTTATTTAGGGATTAGTAATCCTCACAACTATTGTATTCTATTCTGCTCCAACCTTTATACCTAGTGGTCATAGTAAATTTAAAATTGTTTTCCTATATACTTCTGTAAACTTGTTGACAAATATCTGTTTTTCATTGAGTCACCCGTATCAACAGTTTAGGGATTTGCATACATAATTTATTGTTTTATTACTCTCTCATACATAAAAATACACTATAGTTATATGTATCTGTTTCTAGATATTTAAAAAGCATTTCCTGTCTTATTATTTTACCGTCGATTTCGATTTTACATCGTAGTAGGTGGCGAAATCGATGTTCTTTTCGAATCCAATCTTGTATCCGTGATTTCAGCCTTCCCTTCGAAAGTAGTATCTAGTAGAATGTAAGAAAATATATTTGAATTAGGCTCTGGTAGGAATTAGGTACTTGGTTAAAATGAAAACATGTTAATTTTGATAGAAATTTATTTATTATTGTATTAAATCTGCTTTAATGTTTATCCGTAAAATACTATAACTAATTAATACCAATGCAGTATATTTGCAAAACGTAGTAGCACTACTTAGGAGATTCTATTCTCTTATTTACCTTTCATCCATAATATCTGTTCTTGTTAGTTCATACTTAACTATATTTAAAAAAGAAACGAACAATAATTTTTCTCAATGTCTTTTTTAACCTTAATATGGGTTACTTAATATATTACGCTGATCAAATTATATTGTTAATGTCTTTTTTCTCTTACTACTGACGTTTACAGCATATCAACACCTACATACATAGTTTTTCAGCTGTTAGCCTCAATTGAAGTTGACGTTAGCCGCGTGGGCCATAAAAATATTAGTAGTGCCAAATAAATTATCGTAGTCAATTTAGATTCCTTTCACTTTAACCAGAAACGGTATGTTCATATAAAGTGATGATTTTTTATTGGGTTTCATTGATTTTAAGTCGTAAATGCCGAGCTTAAGGACAAATCTTCACAATTCGATTCCATATATCGGCAAAAACATCAAGGTTTTATTAAAAATACTTCGTTCAATGAGTCTGGATAAAAATATGTGATGATGTACATAAATAACGGTAAGATACCCCGTGGCAGCCTAGCACTACTATCAAGACACAAGCTCTTAAGATAATCTGTTGTTATTCCTGAAAGCTGCATTTGGGGTATTAAAGTTAAACAATAATAGCGATTATTTTTTTAATTACGACTGTAATTAATAAGTAATTTGATTAAATTTTTTTCACAACAAATATTTACCTAACTATATTATTCTAATTTTAAATCCGGAAATTTACTTACGATTTCCTTAAATAACAATAATATCCAAGTCACTGTCAATAACTGCTATTAATAACCCATTATATCTTAATTTCTACGAGTACACATAGATAAAGAATGACTAAGCAATTTTTCGAACTGTTTGATAAATAGAGTGGTAGGTCAGTAGCTATATTTTATTATATATTTTCCTTTATGGATTAGTCGTTTGCTTAAACAAATGCCGATCATTCCAATCTTCTTCATTTGGATTCCCTTCTGGCATAATTTTTGTATATTTAGTTTTCAGTTTCTTCTAGTATTGTCGTCGTCTTCTTCCTGGTGAGCATGATAGAATTTTCTTAGGTTATCTATGTTTTAAAGTTAAAGTTCCATCATATATCATTTAAAGTTAAAGTTCCGCTTTACAATACAGTGAAAAATTCATATTATTAATAGTTTAGTAGATAAAAACGGACACAGGATATTAGAAATCCACGAGAAGAATGAAAAAACTACATTTCTGAATTATTTGAAGATAAAAGAGTAGAACACTATACACCGATCGGTATCATCACTATAACAGAACTCACTATAACAGAAAGTGAAGTTACATGGGCAATACAAATGGCAAAAAATTAAAAAGCACTTGGCCCCGATAAAGTAAGTACTGAATACTAAAGATTTTTTGGGAGGCAATGGAATTAAAGCACTGTGGGATCTCTTTAATAGAATTTATGACACTGGGATATTACCAACTGATTGGTTTAAGTCGACATTATATTTGTGCTAATACCAAAGAAATAGCATGCAAAGACGAGTAGTGACTATTTGAAAATAAATCTGATGAGTCACGTTTTGAAGATCTTCCTACGAGTAATAATACATGACAGAATATACACGATATTAGATAAGAGAATTAGCAATACTCAATTTGGATTTAGGAGTGGCTTGGGTACGAGAGAAGCCTTGTTCAGTATCCAGCTTCTGATCCAGAGATACAGAGATATCATTCAAAATGTATACTGCAATATATACGTACTGTAATAATATATACTATAATCTGTGCAATCGGCTTTGAAAAAGCTTTTGACAAGGTCTGACATAACAAAATGCTAGAAATATTGTGTTCAAAAAACATGCTTTCTTTGGTGTTGATTAAAAAAGAACCTAAAGTGTTGTGTGACTTAATGGATCGATATCTTCAATTGTAGAAGTAAAAAGCCAACGGTCATGGAACTAGAAAAAGAAGAAGAACTTTTAGCCTCTATGTCTCAACCCCAAGGCACTATTTGCAACATCTAAATGTTTTATTACAACGACTGGATTTGAACCAGAATATATACGGATGTCTTCACAGACATCTAAAAATTATATTTTAAACAGTATTTTTTGTACACAAAAAACTGAAAAAGCTCAGAAGAATACTAAAACTTTATACAAAATATTCAAAATTCTCTATTCATTGTATAAGAAGAGCTTAAAATAACAGTGTCATTATTTTTGGACAATAAAAAGATTCATTCTGATCACAATCATTCTCATTCTTATAAATGGTTTGTTACAATGGTGCTCTGACGATTGAGGAAATAGTAATAAGTGAAGTTCATTTCGCACCTATTTATCAGTTTAAACACCAATTTACAGTAATAAAGTAAGCTTTTATTATTTTTATAGCCTACGCACTGCTTTCTCTTTAAAAAATTATATTCCGAGAAACTTTTTAATGCACGTAACTGCATATTTACTACCGACAATTTTCTATTGTAAATAGTAACATTTTTGAGTAGGAGAAGACAATTCTCACTAATTATTAATATTACCGAGATTATCGGATTATGAAACACGTAATGTTTAACTGTATTTTTTGTTTATACCTACTAATATGGGCACAAGGTAAACGATGCTTTGTTTGTGTACATCTCTTTAATGGCTGGTCATTATTTTTATTTTAGCTCTAGGGTGTAACAATTACATTTAAAAAATATGTGGTTTTAGAAGAATAAATGTGAAGGAGAGCTATAAAAACGTATAGGCTTAATATAAACGTAAAAGTTATATACAGAGTGATTCAATGGAAAATGCGTATTGACAGGGTAGATAAGGGATACTTAAGTGGTTCCTAATCACGTATGATTTATCATCATCATCATCATCATCAATGGCGCTACAACTCTTCGTGAGTCTTTGCCGCGTTTACTATTGCCTTCCATGTTTGTCGGTCCTGTGCCAGTAATTCCCATTGTCGCACTCCCATTTTCTCTAGATCTTCTTTGATTGCATCTTTCCACCTTTTTCTAGTCCGCCCTACAGACCTTCTTCCCTCTGGCCTTTCCCAGAACACATTGTTTATAAGGCGATTGTCGTTATTGCGTATCACAGCCCTGCCCATCTGAGTCTATTGGCCTTTATATATCTGACTAGATTTTCTTTTCCGAATAGAGACTCTAGCTTGTTATTGTATCTGCTCCTCCATTCGTTTGTCACGCTGTCTCTGCAAGGGCCATATATTATTCGAAGAATTTTACGTTCTCACACTTTATTGCAATTTATTTGCAATCAGCAATTTATTTATTTCTCTTTTTGTTAGCGTCCATGTTTCGCTTCCATACGCGACTGCTGGTCGTATTATGGAATGATTTATCTATTTTGTTAATTTCTTTTTCTATTTATTACATCCTAATCACACTGTATATTGCTTTTCATGTACAATACCGATATCTATATTGATTGCCTTTTTTTTTTTCGAATAGTATCCCAATTAAAGCTAAAATCCAGGTACGGATTAAAAAAATTAAAGAATTGATTCGCATGAAAACTGTATTTTCAGAAATTTAAAAATTTGCTGGCACATTTGCTTTTCCACTGTATTTTATTTTGGGTCTAATAATAAAATTGTTTTATTGCCACGTTTATAAACAATTAAATACATTGTAGAGCCGCCTCCCCCGCATCTTAATGCTGTCTCTATTTGGGAATGTCATTATTAAATTATCATTAAAATTTTGAGGTAAAGTTTCCCCAATTGTTTGAAATCCATTAGCTAACTGTTGTAAAGTTTGAGATGACTGTAGTAGTCCGTTTAAACGCCTGAACATTTTCGTCCAAACGTGTTCGATACAATTCAGGTCCGGAGAACACGGTGGCCACTCCATTCTTGTAATTCCATAATCTTCGCCCACAATTCTTGCGCGGTAAGGACGGTCATTACCGTCGATAAAAACGGATTATAGCACCAACAAATGGCATTATTATTGGCTCTATGACCCAGTCACGATATCTTATAGCTGTCATTGTTTTAATTATTAAAATTACTGTCAGTGCGTCTATAATAACATGTGCTCCCTGATACAAATTGATCCGTCTCCAAAGAGAGTGGTTATCGTGTATATCGTTCTCGTTCTATCCAGACCAATATTCTTCCGTCAGACGTATATAAACGGAATCTTAATTCCTCAGAAAAGAAGCAATGTGTCTAGTCTTGGAAGCCTTATTGACTGTTTTTTCGCCCCACCATACCTGCGCATTAACCGTGGGTATTTAGCGCGTCTTCTAGTCGCGTGTGACTAGAAATAACCCTTTCAGTAGCTTGCCTGAACAAGCTATTAATCCGGGACACTGTGTATGTTCTGTTTCTTCTTACAGTGGGGACTAAAACGATATTGAGCATAAGTTGTGACTCTTTCCCGCCATCTCTCATATGTATGTACTGCAGCTCGTGTCCGTAAATAGCGGTTTTATATGCCAGCCTTCCAACAATCTGAAACACATTCAGTCGCATAACGATTTCGACTTAAGACAAACTTCTCTATATCCAACGCACTAGCTGGAGATAGGTTGCATTTCCTATCTGCGCAACTAACAAGTTACGCGGTCTCTAATCGTCTTAAAGGCATATTACTAAAGTAAATTATTGGAACAACAGTAATGAAGACGCGAAAACTTATACGATAATATATTTTAAACCAGATTTTTATTTACTGGATACTAAAAAAACAGCAAAGAAATATTAGCATGTAGAAAGCACAGGCTATCAATTTTGTTCAATATTTTTTTTAGACAAACTTACGAAAAATAAAAATATCCACTTCAGTTGTTGAGCAGTGTATAAGCAATTTAGGTTGTATTTCTCCGCCTTCATTGTGGTTTAAAGTAGTGCATCTTCAACATCTTTTATCGATATTTCTGTTGTATGCTCAATAGGTATGATGCCTTGTTGAATAGACTCAAGCCTGATTTTTTGAGATAGCTGCTCTAGAGTGGGGTTTCCATTATGTTGGTATTTTTGTCTAAATATAAGAACTTTGTTTCGTATTGTAAGTATTTCATTTGTGTATCCTAAATTTGAATCTATATATTCACAAGTAGGACCACCATTTTATTGACTCTTCTTTATAGTTTTGTTTTACTTTTTATTTGATCGCTCGGTATTCTTCGGTTGTGTTCGGTTTGATAGTCAGTCATCTCTCATGACGTTTTTTCTTCTCATCAATTAGAACTCATTGACTATAAAGGTCGTGGCATATTATCATGCACGTTGCGTTTCCAGCACATAGCGTTTAGTTTCCGAAAAATATAATTTAAATGGTTTTAAATATGAACAACGCACACTGTACGGAACATAGCGTTTCAGACACTTAACGTTTCCGTCCAGTATATTCGAAAACAATATTTTATTGATGCCGACGGCTACGTAACGAGTCGTAACCGGTTGGTAAGGATAATGTGAATTAGATGTCCGTCGTTTTCCCCTTGTTGTTTATTTAGGTATTTTTTTTTGATTTTGATACAGAGTATTTAAAAAAATAATTTTCGAGGCTATTTTGTCATTTATGCATGTGTTTTTATTGCTTTGTGACAATTAATCACGGAAGTGATAAACAATTAGGACTTTTGTACGGAAGTGATACCTCTTCTTTTTAAAAATACTTTTTGGTTTGATATGTATGGCTTCGTTAAATGTAGTATTTTGTTTTTTAACTGAAGGTGAAATTAAATTTAAAACATTTAAACTGAATCCTATTCATTCTAAAATATCCATAATATTTTTCATCGTTATCAATTAATTCTCTGTATAAAGTCCAGTATTCCCATTCCTTCTTCCTTCCTCTTAGCATTGGATGTACTTCAAACCTTCTTTTTAACACAGTTTTTCATTCTTCATCGTTAAGTAGAAGAGCAATTGCATATAATTTTTGTCGAGAAAAGCGAGATCATATCTGCACCGAACCAAACTGAAACGTTCTATGTATGAAAATGTGAACGCGCAGCCCAATTGCTGGAGTGGAAACGCTACGTGCCGGAAACTATACGTGCACGATAATATGCCGCGACCTTTATCCGATGTATCCAAAGAATAAACAAACCATAAGCAACCTTCAATAAATAATTTACGCGTTATCCTCCACAGGTATACAATGTTTTTTGTTTAAATGCCGCCTGTGTTCCGAAGCTTGTGGATCACCAAGACTGTTCGTATCCTCCGATTACCTTCTGAAAACTGTATTTGAAATTAAACTAAAATAAGTGATTTATGGGCTTCAATGTTTTAGAAATTAGTCTAGAAATGTTTTCGTCACACCTATTCGTGTGATGTCTCTAGAAATCTATTGTATATGAAATTCCAGGTGGTTATTTATTAAATATAGATTTTGTTCGAATGTATTTAACTAAATCGTTTGTATAAAAACATTTGTTAAAAAGTGTTTAAACCAACAATAGCCTTTTAGAGGTATTGAGTTTACTTATATTCAGTTCTTCTTTTGACAAACAAAAACATTTAGTACGTTACCTGTCGAGCGTCAGTAAAATATTATCATTCCATTTTTTAATTAGATACGGGGTAGCAAGTTAGGGGCGTTCAATTCTCTCTGCCCGTTTTTGTTGAGGATTTATTGGGCAGCGTGGATAATTTTTACGGTAACTTTTCAATTATCAGTGTTGGCAGCTTGTATTGGTACATTATGAAAACCGTAAGGCCTTATTTTAGGTATGTGATGACGACCTACCGCATCGAATTTTTAGTTTTTGATACCGAAGGTGAATAACAATACAACGACTATTTTATATTCTTGTGTCAGTCCGAACAAGGCGGTATGTTTAGGTCAAAAAGATTTCTACCGTGATACAGATTTACGGCTTTGGAGAGAAGGAATTTTAATGGGTACTTTTGTTAAGTTTTATGGCTTATTTCGCTGATATTAGATTGTCAAACAGTTGACACTGATTTCCACGTCTATTTTAAAAGTGTAATATTACATAATTTAAACATAATTTAAGATGAATTCAGATATTTGGTGATTGATGCATATACTAGAGTTAATACAGTTAAAGAAAAAATTTCGAATGATAAAAAACCAAAAGGGGATTTCGTGGCTAATTGAGCTCCATGAGAATTTACAATTGATTTTTATGTATTTTGACACGCATTTATCCGAATCTTCAAGATGATAATCCGAATTTTTGCAAAGGAGTTTGTTATTAACAATTTAATTTTCTAAGGGTACTATTAAACAATATCAAATTATCGACTATATTATACCTTTTTGGTTGTAACTGTGCTTTTACTCAACTTAAAATGATTTAAAGTACCTCATTTTAAAGCTATGATTATAACCTTTAAAATTAATTTTGAAAAATTAAATTATGGAAAACGAACTTTTGAGCTTTACTAAGCTTATTTTTATAAATAATAATTCTATTACTAAATATTTAGGAACGTGGCTAACCAAAGATGGAGATCAAACAAAAGAAATCAGATCTAGAATATAAATGGCAAGAAACACGTTCATAAAATTGAAGAACTTACTTTGCAACCGTAACCTTAATCTAGAGATCCGCACAAGAATGCTACGTTGTTACGTTTTTCTACTTTGCTATACGGCATGGAAGCGTGGACAATAAAACAGTCTGAAATCAAAAAATTAAACTCCTTTGAGATTTGGTGTTACAGGAGAATCCACAGAACATCGTGGACTGAAAAAGTAACTAATATAGAGGTGTTACAAAGAATGAAGAAAGAATGTGAAGTCATAAAAACTGTTAAAATTAGAAAGATTCAATATCTGGGTCATATAATGAGTGGCGAGAAGTACGTATTACTTAGATTAATTATGCAAGGGAAGATACAAGGAAAGAGAAACCCAGGACGACGCAAAATATCCTGGCTAAGAAATTTGAGAGAGTGGTTCGGTTTAATTAAAATAGCGATGATGATTTCCAACCTCCGATAGGAGAAGGAACCTGAAGAAGAAGAAGCTTATTTTGATGCAGTTTTCGCTAAAATACAGTAAATTAAAATTGACACCAAGCTGATACGTTTAATTCGCACTCGATGCGTCGCTCGAGCGCAACTGTACTTGCACTTTGTAATATTAATATCTCTTCAAAAATCTAACTTTTGGGTATCTCGTAAATCTCAAATTTTTCATCAACTGTTTCTGGAATAATATTTCACATTATTTAATAATTGCAATTGTTTTTTATACGCGAATGAATACCTAAGCTCTGACGTCGCAATGGGCGCGGGTTTTAAAAACCTTTCCAAACATTTCTAAATTGTGTGTATTTGTCCCATAACAAGTTGGAAATATTGGTTTTTTTAATTGTTTGAAGAATAAATAAGGACTTTTGTGCGAAAATTCATTCTGTGCGATTGGTATTATTTGTTGTTCATGAATTTGTGAGGTAAGAATATCAAAGTATTAAGATATTTACTATGAATGTTCATATTTTAAGGTTATGTTATCTTTTGATTAAAACTTTAATTATTTTTTAAATGTATTTCAAGGTATTTTGTTGTTGTTTTTATCGGAGTTATTTCAATTAATCAATAAATCATTAAATTTATCTACGAAGTTAAAATTTTTTTAAATTAATGTTTTATCTTTTTTAAGTGCTAGTAATTTTATCCCATAAAATACTAAATATATTCGTTTTCTCATAGTTTAAGTAGTTAATAAGTAGTAGTTTTGTTGTCACTACTGAAAAATTCAGTAATACTGTTTATTCGCTATTATATACGGAAATCTAAAAAATAAACACAAAAACTATTAAAACATTTAAAAAACATTTTTTTATACATTCATTATGGCAATTTGATAGAAAGGTTTCAACAAAGTGTTATATTATAATTTAAACTACGAGAAAACGAAGATTTTTAGTCTTTTACAGGATAAAATCACTGGCAACGAAAAAAGAATAAAATATTAATTTAAACATTTTTTAACTTCGTAAATAAATACAATGATTTGATAAAATGATAAAATACCTAGAAATATAGTAAAATAATATTTAAAGTTTTAATCAAGTAATAACATAACCTTAAAATATGAACATTCATAGTAAATATCGCAATCCTTTGGTATTCTTACCTTACAAATTGACGAACAACAAATAATACCAATTGCACAGAATGAATGTTCATAACCAAAAGTCCTTATTTATTATTTAAACAATTTTTATTAATAAAACCAATATTTCGAACTTCTTATGGGACAAATACGCACAAATTAGAAATGTTTGCAAAGGTTTTTAAAACCCCCGCCCGTTGTGACGCCAGACTTAAGTAGTATGACCACTTCTTTCAAAATATTACAGCAAATGTAATCTGCTCTATCTGAATTATATTTAGTGGACACTTCAGTGTGAACCTAAAAAAATACTTGATTAATTTTTGTCAAGGTATATTTTTTTCACTCTATATTATTTACAAATAAATTTAATTATGTCATGTCTTTTAAATCTTTCACAAGCAGCAATAGAGGTTGATATTCAAAAATCTGAAGAATACCTTGTAAAAGTATGAAATTGTTCGTCTGGGTGCAAAATTTAATGAATTAAGAGTGCAAAAATACCGAGACAAAAATTGTTTAATAGAAGACTTGCCTACTATATCCAACTATATTTCATTACACGTGTATAAGAAATGCATGTATATGCATATGCATTTCTTCAGGAAATAATGATTGCTCCTTTTGCATATGTAACAAAAAAAACATGCAGACACATTTACAATGCAAATGATGATGATGATGAAGAAAACGATGATGATAGTTTTATTATTAAATAATATAAAATCAATTTCAAATTACTATATTTTACCGAAAACTGAAAAGCTGAAAATGCTAGAAAATAGTAGATTAAACTATAGTTGAGCCGCTGAAAAGATGGAATGATCATGTGAATGGCACGCACTCTTAAATATTCCTCTTCCTATGTTACCGCTTACTCTGAGATAGCGCGT
>NW_027313088.1:0-23754 GCF_040954645.1 Diabrotica undecimpunctata
CGCGCTATCTCAGAGTTTTATCAATTTCACCCAACTTCTTATTATTTGCACCAACAATTTTAATTTTTGGAATCTTTATTATATTTGATAATTTTAATGTATTAAAAATAAAATTCTCCGAGACTAAAGTACTTTCTGAACCAGTATCTATCATAATCTTAATCATTTTATTTTTGGCCAAAGCATTTATATAAATTAAATTAATAGATTCAATAGTTTTCTCTTCATCTAAAGAAATAAATTCTGAAGGTTTTTCATAATAGCAATGGCCTAACTTGTAATTCAGAAAGTTTACTGCACAAAATTTTGATTATTAGAATTTGTCAGATTGTATCTGACCACTTGGATCTGATGTCCTATGTCTTTCCCTACTATGACTTCTACTCACATTTTCTTGCCTTGTACTATTTCGTTCCCTGTCTTCGCAGCTCCTATTCCTTCGAACACAATTTATCTGTCTGTTATAATTAGGTCGTTCTGTATTTCTTCTATTGTTAAAATCTTGTCTATTATTATTAGTACTGTCATTAAAATGTTGTCTATTATAATTAGTATTATTATTAAAATTTTGTCTATTATAACTAGTATATTATTAAAGTTCTGTCTATTTGGATTACTGTTATTATTATTAAAATTTTGTAAACTATCACCATACCTAGTATTATTGTTATATGATTGTCTATATTGTTGATTATCATTTTTATTATATTGAAAGTTATTATTGTTATTTCTGTTGTTATTATTACTTGTCATATTGCCTCTTTGTATTCTTTGAATAAAATTAATAAAACTATCTATTGTTTGAATATTTTGTACAGTTACGGTTTGCACAACATCAGCATCAAAATGTCTAGATACATTTAAGACTGTTTCATCCTCTCTAAGTGGTGGTTCTAAATATTTTGCAACTGTTATCAATTTCAATGTATAATCTACCATATTTGATTTTAAATTTTGATTATACTTTCCAAAATATAGAATTTCTCTAAACTTTGCTTGCTCTAATTCACCCCAATAATAATTTAAAAATTTATTTTCAAATGTTTGAAAGTTATCTAAATCATTTTCAATACTAGCAAACCAAGTTGCTGCATTGTCATTTAATGTCATTCTAATATAATCTTTAATATCATTAATATTATTCACAAATCTTAATTTATGTTTTAAACTATTTATGTATACTCTAGGATGCAAATTTTTTATATTACCAGAGAATTTAATCCCAGTCTCATTTGTTAAATTTAAGTAAGGTCTCCCTATGTCTCTCATTTGTGAAATATCATCTATTCTCTGTTCCACATTTCTTATTTGATTACTATTTATTTGGATATTTTGTTGTATATCGTCTAATTTTTCTTCTGTGTTTCTCCTGTCTTCGTTAATTTTTACTTCTAAGTTACATTTCTGTAACTCTATTTTCTGTTCTATATCTATCTTATTATCTTGAATAATCCTCTTTACTTCTGTCCTCTCATTGTCTATCCTTTTCTTGTAGTCATTCCGTATAATTTTTATTTCATTTGCTACTTTTTTCTCTGCAGCTTCAAGTTTTTTATCCATTTGTTTTTCTATTTGCTTTACAATTTTATTATTATTATCTTCTATTTTCTTTTCTAATTCTCTATAATTCTCTTCCAATTTCTGTTCCATTTTTTTCATTTCCTCTTTGACTTCTTTTGAATTCTCTTCCATTTTTTTCGTATTCTCTTCCATTGTCTTGTTCATCTGCATCATTAATGACATCAAAGCTGCCATATTGACATTTTCCTCTCTTTCTGAATTCATTTCTGCAGTATCTTGTGGAACTTGAACTAAACTCTCCTCTTGTATAGGTTGTGTTTCTACTTCCACATCTTCTTCATTCTTTTTGCTTCTTGTACCTTTCTTTCCTTGAGACATTTTGAGACTTTACTTGTTCAAATATAATTAAAAATAAAATCTATAATTTTTCCTTTCTACTGATAATTAATTTAATTATATGAGAGCACTTATCTTCCCAAACTAATTCTTTTAAATAGAGAGCCACCGCGTTGGGTGCCAAATTGTTATGATGTATTTTTTGTTTGAATGATGAGCAATGAGTATTTTTAATAATATAATATATAGGGTTTTTATCGCGGTTCTCAAAGAATTAGCTTGTAAGTACTTTTTAAAATTATCTTTATTATAACTATTATGAAACACACATATATATCTAACCTAGCCAATGTAAATTTAAAATAAACTATCTTTAAATTGATGTTCTTATAAAACTAATTAAATTCTATAGACAATGTTAAATTTAAATAAACTATCTTCAAAATTGAAATTGTTATAACACTAACTAAATTATATTAACAAAATTTTGTACCTTTCTTTCACTGAATGCCTAAATGAACTGTTTTCCACTATATATGTTCTAATCACCACTGAATGTCTTCGTACTTCGGTTATCCTTGTTTTTGTGAAATTTCTTTTTCCAATTATCAGCTTCTACCAATTTAAGATATATTTTTCTTCACCAGCATTTATACACCACCAAGCAAACCAGCAAACAGCATTTATATTTATTCTTCTTTTCAATATACCAATATCCAATTATTATAAGTTGATTTATACTAATCTCCAACCATAATATAATTTAATTTCTTCCAATATATTTTTTTTTAATCTTCAATAATTATTTGTGTATAATTATAAATGTGCATTAAATTATATGCATAATTTTTAATCTTCATTTAACTCACTATATTAAACAATTGGACTATTTGTACTTGATTCACTGACTCCAACTAACTTTCATATTTCTTACTAAACTTTTCTGACTGACTTCTTGAAAATTCTGAACAATTTACTTCACTAACTAAATGTGTCTACTAACTTTCATAATGAACTGGCCTGACTTCTGACTAAAAACTGCCATCTTGAATCCAAATCACGGGTATTTATATCTTTTTGGATATTCTAGAATCATCTGGTAAGAGATCATGTTCCATTTCGTTCTATTTCTTCGATATGGATGTTCTCGAAAAAAATATCTGTTCCATCCACCGACATAATCATTATTCCAGAATGTTCGACCGTAAACAATGGTCACACTCTGCACTCTGGAGAATTCGTTAATGTTCCATTGATAATTTTGTTGACATTTAGGCTTTTCAGATCAGAATAAACATTCAAATTAGTAACTAACACTCTAATTTAATAAAATAAACAATTCAAACAATATATTATTATAACCCCACTTTATATTCCCAATTATTTCCTAAAATGTCACTTGGATAGTAAGTATATCTGTCTATCACTCACTGTATAGTTGGTTGCCTATGCACATGGCTCACTTAAATATATTTACAACATTAAAATACAACTTTTTACAATTATTATATGCTAATTTATTAAAAATGCCCTCACATAAATATATTTTTATTAAATTCTCTAGTATATAACTTCTTAAAATAATCAAATACTTTTTTATATCTAATATTATGTAGTATATAACTTATAAATTATTTTCTATAAACCCCAATCGTCACAATATATATATGTATATATATATATATATATATATATATATATATATATATATATATATATATATATATATATATATTGTGACAATTGGGGTTTATAGAAAATAATTTATAAGTTATATACTACATAATATTAGATATAAAAAAGTATTTGATTATTTTAAGAAGTTAAATACTAGAGAATTTAATAAAAATATATTTATGTGAGGGCATTTTAAGAAATTAGCATATAATAATTGTAAAAAGTTGTATTTTAGTAATTTTAATGTTGTAAATAGATTTAAGTGAGCCATGTGCTTAGGCAACCAACTATACAGTGGATTGACAGATAGAAATTAATCATAATACGAATATAAGTGGGGTTATAATAATATATTGTTTGAAATGTGTATTTTATTAAATTAGAGTGTTAGTTACTAATTTGAATGTTTATTCTGATCTGAAAAGCCTAAATGTCAACAAAATTATCAATGGAACATTAACGAGTTCTCCAGAGTGCAGAGTGTGACCATTGTTTACACTCGAACATTCTCGAAATAATGATTATGGCGGTGGATCGAACAGATATTTTTTTCGAGAACATCTATATGGAAGTAATGGAACAAATTGGAACATGATCTATTACCAGATGGTTCTGGAATATCCAAAAGATATAAATACCCGTGATTTGGATTCAAGATGGCAGTTTTAGGAAGTTTTTAGTCAGAAGTCAGGCCAGTTCATTATGAAAGTTAATAGACACATTTAGTTAGTGAATAGTGAAGTAAATTGTTCAGAATTTTCAAGAAGTCAGTCAGAAAAGTTTAGTAAGAAATATGAAAGTTAGTTGGAGTCAGTGAATCAGATTATAAAAGTATATTGGAAGAAATTAAATTATATTATGGTTGGAGATTGGTATAAATCAACTTATAATAATTGGATATTGGTATATTGAAAAGAAGAATAAATATAAATGCTGTTTGCTGGTTTGGTTGGTGGTGTATAAATGCTGGTGAAGAAAACTATATCTTAAATTGGTAGAAGCTGATAATTGGAAAAAGTAATTTCACAAAAAACAAGGATAACTGAAGTACGAAGACATTCAGTGGTGATTAGAATCTATATAGTGGAAAACAGTTCATTTAGGCATTCAGTGAAAGAAAGGTACAAAATTTTGTTAATATAATTTAGTTAGTGTCATAACAATTTCAATTTTGAAGATAGTTTGTTTAAATTTTAGATTGTCTATAGAATTTAATTAGTTTTATAAGAATATCAGTTTAAAGATAGTTTATTTTAAATTTACATTGACTAGGTTAGATATATATGTGTGTTTCATAATAGTTATAATAAAGATAATTTAAAAAAGTACTTACAAGCTAATTCTTTGAGAACCGCGATAAAAACCCTATATTATTAAAAATACTCATTGCTCATCATTCAAACAAAAAACACATCATAACAATATATATATATATATATATATATATATATATATATATGTATAGATATATATATATATATATATATATATATATATATATATATATATATATATATATATATATATATATATATATATATATTGGTATTAACTATATATTAATTATATATAATGGTATTACCTTATTAACTAGTGATAAAGGTAATGCCACAGTCCTTATGATAAGAGAGCAATACATTAACCTGAGCCAGATGATAGCAAATACTATCGACCACTTCTTCGCAGTCCCACTTCAACCTACACCAACAAAATCAACCGATATATCACTGAACTTAAAAACAAAAAAATTATTGACGAGAAACTAGCCAAATCCCTTTATAATTACAATGGCTATGCTCCTAGATTTTACTGTTTCCCCACATTTACAAACCACAACTAAGTATGCGACCCATATTATCATCAATAAATGCTCCGAACACGAATATAGCTCAATTTCTAACGTCTACAAGCATACAATTATAATAATGACTTCAACATAACAGATTCTTTCGAGTTCAGTGAATTTATTAATAATTATCAACTAGTCAAAGGCTTTATCTTAATAAGTTTTGACTTAGTATCCTTGTTCACAATTTTTCCACTTTCCAGTGTATTAACTTCTCTTCCGTTTCAACCCCACAGTCCGATGTCTTGGGAAACTTTTTCCGAATTATTAAAATTGATTTTTGACACCAATTAATTAATTTTCAATGACAAATATTATCGTCAAGTTTTTGGAACTCCTACTATGCGATACACGATTTCTCCTATTCTAGTCAACTTTGCAGAGTCAACTTTGCAACTCTATAATATACCCTGTGCAGAGTGCATGAGTGCAACTCCTGCTACATTGGCCAGACCAGCCGCTCTCTTCAAGGTCGACTAACGTCCAACAAAAGCGACATTAGGATGTCTAAACCATCTTGTGCCCTTGCACAACATGCCATTTCAACTAAACACAGTATCGATTTCACGAATACCAAAATACTGTGCAAACAACAAAATTATCACAAGCGATCCATCCTTGAAATGTGCCAAATTCTAACACATCAAGCGTCCCTAAATAAAAGAACCGACATCGACAACTTGAGCCGCATATGTCAACGCGCTATCTCAGAGTAAATAAAAAAAATCCCTTACAAGACATTAACTTCATTCCTATTCTTCTTGCTGTTTTATTGTTAAAAAAGAAGGGAAAAAAAAAGACGAAATGAATTCTTTTTTAAAAGTCGGTCCCTTTTCATTTACCAATTCCCTCGATAATCGTACCTACCTGCATTCCAAATAAACACTTGTACGAAAACAAGCCAAATGTGAAATTATGACATACTACAACGTATAGAAAACAATCGAAATGATTAGTGTGGTTTGACCTTTGAAACTTGAAAGAGCTTAAACCAACATTCAAATGAAGCCATCGGTTAAAATTAAATGAACAATAGTGCTCTTATACAGTTTTTCTTGCGTTTTTTGTTTCTTTTTTCTCATTTAGTTAGTAAGTTTTAATGTTAAGTTATCGTAGAGTTTTTATAACATCTAAAAACACCTACAGATAGTTTTTGTAAGTATGAACCCTGTTCATACTTACAAAAACTTATATTCTAAGATATTTTCTATTTGTAGTGAACTGATGATGCTTTTAAAAATAAAAGCGAAACGTATTCAAGTAAATCAATGAAATAGTTGACGACTTTCATTTGCCAATTATTGACCGATCAAACTTCTGCTATTCAACTATTGAAATAAATACATATATATATATATATATATATATATATATATAACTAAAATGTGTTTTACTAAAAAATAAAATAAAAACAAATGAGCATTAAATCTGAGAAATTTCTCGTTAATTAATACTAATCGCGATCCATATTTAAATCGTCCTCATCTTCTGAATCATTTCCTATATTAATGATCAACGGTTTAATATCTTCCTGCAAATTATCCTTCGCAAACATTTTTTCTTCTACTTTTTTACGTGGTTCACATAATTATTTCATTACTCTTTAGATACGCGTTGGTAAACTTCTTTTATAAAGCGTTCTACCGTTTTTTCTTTAAAATTGACGTTGTTTGAAGCCACATACCTTTTCACTTGACTTTACACCATCTCAATCGGGTTCACCTCGCAATGGTAAGGCGACAGTCTCAAAATCTTAACGCCATATTTTTCCGTAATTGTTTCAATTTTGCACTTACTTGTCGTAGTCGTGTCCATTTCGTGGTCGTGGTAATCAGCGGTTCCCTTCTTGGCCAAGAAAGTTAATTAGGCCCATGCCACAAAACCAGTTTTCGCTTCCAGCGTGAAGAAGAACAAACCGAAGACTTCTTTGGGTTGGAGCTTTCAGTCCAGTAGAGAGCATGTCCTTTTATAAGACATCTCGAGACATTTATAACGACATCTTAATCGTGGTGTCCCTCCATTACTTTTTGACTGAAGCATCGACGTTAGTCCACGACTCATCGGTATAAACAAGATTTACATTATCCTTCTTCTTTAATGTTTTTATTTGTCTGAGGTACTTGTGTATTCAGGTTATGATATCTTTTCTTTTCATCATTATCGAATCTCGACCTCTTTTACCATATTCAAAACCCATGTCATTTAGTAACCTACGAAATGCGGGAGGTCCATACTCTTTTGAAAAAGCTGGTAGGTCCATATCATCCTTTGTGTGTGTGTGTGTAGATAGTGGATGGCATTAGAACATGTCTATTTGCCACAAAATATTTGTATTTTTTTATTATTAAAGATAAAATAAGCATAAAAACATGGCCCATCGTTTCTTGTCTAGGGACCCATCAAGACATTTTTATTAAGACAAACTAGACTAGGTAACGGGCAGGTGGTATTGACATATAGGGTAAAACAGAGGTTTGGAATCTAATTACATAATGTTTATAAATACAATAAATATAATAGATATTTAACCATATATAAGCTAAATATCTATTTTTGCTTCTAAAACAAATTGATCAAAATGTTGTATATTTCTTTCTCTTGTTGTGCTAATAAAGTAGGGATGTTAGTTGGTAGACTTACAAAATTTTTTTCAGTTCTTGGTACAGCATATCTGTGTATGCAGTATATTTTTGACACTCTAAGAAAATGTGATTTGTATCAGCTAGAGGTTTTTCTGGACAGTGAGGACAACACGGAGAATCTAAGATACCAATCCGAAACAAATGTGCTGGAAAGCGACCATGAATAAGTTTTAAACGTGATATAATTGATGACTTATATCTATTATAATCCCAACGAATTGATGTAAGGAATGTTCGTCGGTAAAATTATTAAGATCTGATGAGTTGCAAGTGTTTACTCTCAATTCTGAGTCAAGTGCTTTTTTAGCTGCAAGATCAACTGCTTCATTCCCAGTTATCCCTGAATGACCTCTTACCCAGAGTAATATAACTCGTACACCATACTCCTCCGTTTTATATATTCTATTTTTTATAGATAGAACATACTTGTTATAATGATTAAAAGGAGGGCTTTTAATGGCGTGCAAAACTGAGAGAAAGCTAATAGCTATAACTTCTGCACTAAAAATCGATAAATAATATGGGACTTGATATTGCTCAACATGGTTAATTTAATATTGGAAACTAAAAATGCACAGCCTGTTTTAAATTTTTTTTATCCATCCGTATAGATGATGATTTTATTCCCTCCTAAATTACGGAGTATAGATTTGAAGTTTACTTTTGATAAAAATATATTATCTGAATATTTTGGAATTATAATGGTTGGTTTAAATACTAAAGCTTCAAAAATAATTTCGTAAACAGGATATTTTTTTGACTATGTACCTATTAGTTCTTTATTTCTCTCAGTGTCAATAAAAGCATCAGCAAGAGGGGGAGACGTTTTAATTCTCCAATATTTGTTAGCAAGATTCTGGACCGCTATATTTGATATTTTTTTGACCATAAATGTACTAAACGTTCTGTACTTAATTAGCTGTTTATTGGCTAAATATTCTCTTCGAAGGCACATAGGCGGTTCTTGTGCTTCAGCGAGCACTGCACAATTAGACGCGCTATCTCAGAGTCCTAGACTTATTTTAATTGCCTTATATTGAATTCTGCCTAAGATTAGTAAGTTTGATTTGCTAGTTGAGTCATAAATAGTACATCTAATCCATTATTGAGCGAATGTATGACTTATAAAATGTAAGGGATATTTTAACATCTGCACCCCATTTATATTTGGAAACTACACGCAGAATGTTGAGCCCTTTCTCACATTTTTGCTTTACTTGTTCTATGGGGCTGATCCATAGGAGTTTATTATCAATATAGATGCCAAGATATTTATATTCTTTCACTATGGGTATAGTAAAATCACCTATGGTATACAAATCAGAGGTTTGAAGTCTGTGTCTAGTAAGACACATAACCTCTGTCTTTTGCTGTGAACTAAAATCCGTAGTATATAACCAATCACGTATGCAGCAAAAAATATACTGTAAATCTGTAATACATCGTTCATATGAACTATGGATAGTATAGAAACAAATATCATCCGCGTACTGAATATCTTTTTATAGTGTCATCCATCAAACTATGCAGCTCTGCTGTGTATACATTAAATAAAAGTGGACTCAATATTGATCCCAGCGGCAAACTGTTATATACTGTTCTTGGACTGTGGAGTACATTTTTGTGATCACGAATGTAAATTTTTCTGTTTAGAAACAAATTTATTAAGTTATTTGATACCCATTCGCTGATACCCATTCTACACAATTTTGTTTTTAAGATACTCAAATCAACCACATCTATGTACATCTGTAACCATATGGGTCAATGCATCTATAGTACTACGGCCTCTCCGAAATCCATACTGTGTAGTGGGTAGGAGAGAATTGCTTTCAATAAAATATTCTAGGCGAAACTTAATCATGGGTTCAGACAAGACATTAACGATATTGGTCGATATGATGATGGTAATTTTGGATCTTTATATGGTATTTTTATTAAACATATAACAATATTTTTTAAATTCTCAGCATAATCTTACCCACCAGTTGTTAATTTTTAAAATTATTTGTTTAGCTGAAACTGGAAGATTGTGTAAAATTTTATATGTGAAGTATAGGTAAAAGTAGAGACCGAAGGCGGGGCCAACTGATTTAGAACATCCTCAATTAAATCTTCGTGCAATGGAGATTTCTTTTGTTAATGATATTTGTTTCTTATAGCTTTTACACAATTCCAAATGTTTGAAAGGGGTGTAGATCAATTGAGTTAATTAAGAAAGGTTATCCAACTATTTTTTTGTTTAAACTTGAAAACGAGTTTAGCCTTTGCTGCAATATTTTAATAATTCAGATAATTTGTAATATTTTCTTGTCTTCTGAACAATTTAAATGCGTGGGAGCGACTTTCAGCTATATTAGAACATTCTTTGTCTCACCAATAGGGCCTTGGGACAGAAGGAATGAAAGGTTTTTTTAGCGGGCATGGATGCAGATGCTACTGAAGATAGAACTTCAAATAATTTTTTTGTTATTCGACAGTTATCTGAATCATTTAGAGATAAATTTGTACTGATTTCATTTTCAATCAATGCTTGAAAGGCTGACCAATCGGTACGACCGTCATTCCACTTGGTTGCCGGATTGATTTCGAAAGATATGGGAGCAATTTGGAGCTGAATTTGAATAGGGTAGTGATCAGAACCTGAAGTGTCTTGATATACGTTAATATACTTGGCAGTTTACCAAATCTGCCAAGAAAGGTGATATAAGATTTAAATCAACTGCAGAGTGATTACCATTGGGATTAATTCTAGTTGGCGATCAATCATTTAAAGTAATTAGTTCCAAAAAATCTAAAGCTTCTGTTAAAACCTTTCCCTCGCGATCTTCCGGAATAGCGCTCCACCTGTAATGGTGTACATTAAAAGAGCCGCAAAAAATTGTACGAGAGATATCAAACTGTTCAAATAAATTTAACCAATCTTTTTTGTGTAATAAACTGTATAAAGTGTTTAGAGTAAGAATTTTGTTTATGTTTTGATTTCTTGCACAGATCATAATATAATATATATTAATAAATTGTATTTATAAATACATATTAAATTTAGATTAATACCTTTAAAAACTAATTATTGTTGTGTATTGTGATTGTGCTATACCAAAACAAATAAATATTCTGTAGAAAGCTGATAAGCTTTCATATAATATAGATTATTTTGAACAAGAAATAATGACGGGACGTTTTTACTATTAAAGCCCTAAAAGAGGTAAGTTTAAAATTTAGAATACGTAATTGTGTATTAAAATGTTTTCTAATGGATTTTAGTGTGTTGCGGTAGTATTAAAACTAAGTGTATTTACTGTTAATATAATAGTTTGACAAATAGTTGACATTTTAAAAATTCCTCAATTACTAACTATTTTGATGTTTTGGCAACGCTGTGGGGTTCTGACGTCGTAAATCTTGAATGACGTGCACGCATTTTTATATGAAAAATACTATAAGATAAATATACGAACTCCGCCATATCCGTCATCACGGCATCTTTTAATGAAATTATATCCCTTTATATTAAAATTACTATTAGACTTGAACTAAAAACTGATACTCAGTCCTTTATGGATTTATCAACCCCGAATGGCGATAAACTATTTTTGCTCTGTCATACAGCCAGTGATGAATCGAGCTACCCTGTGTGAATCATGAGAATGAAATTCTCAACGCAAACCTTTCTTCGTCTTCTTCTTTAAATTTCGGAATCTGTTTTGACCTTACTAGTTGTCACGAGTGGAACGGCTAGGATGATGATCTGGGATTCGTCCACTAGGGACCTGTTGAGCTTTTAAGGAAGACAGATAAATTCACTTTTAGTACTTATGTTGTCTACAGACCCCTTTCCCTGATATCACTTAGAATTTTTCGTTATGTCAACTTCAACCCGATTGTGACTTTACCCATTGTGACCCTAAATTAAATTTAGGCATGTGATATTCAAATTAAAAAAGTTGAAAAATATAAATATCTGGATACAATAATTAACGAAAATAATGAGTACACAGAAGAGATTAAGGCAAGAATAGGACAGGCAAGAAATTCTTTCAATAAACTGAAAAAAGTACTCTGCAGCAGGGATATTTCAATTTCTTTAAAGATAAGACATTACAGAAAGTTGTTTCGGACAGATTAGAAGCCTTCGAGTTATGGGCCTACAGAAGGATATTAAGAATGGATAGAGTTAGGAATGTCGTTAAGTTGGATGGATAGAGTTAGGAATGTCGAGGTGTTGAGAAGAATGGAAAAAGATAAAGAGGTTTTAAATACAATTAAAGTCAGAAATCTACAATATCTGGGACATGTCATGAGGGGCAAGCATTATAACTTATTGCAACTAATAATGCAAGGAAGAATACAGGGTAGAAGGAGTCGCGGAAGAAGACGCATCTCCTGGTTAAACAATTTGAGAGCTTGGTTTAACTGCACTTCTGCTGACCTCTTTAGAGCAGCGGTATCGAAAGTGCGAATTGCCATGATGGTTGCCAACCTTCTTAGAGGAGATGGCACATGAAGATGAAGATGTGATACGCGCAGCTATCAACTGACAACCAGGTACTGAATTTCTTTTCTTCTTCTTCAAGTCTTATTACTGCTATTTGAGTTTTATTTAATTCTTTGTGACTTCCACTTTGGCATATGCCTTTCATTGCGAGTAAGATTTTATCCAGTGTTGTTAATTAAGCCATTTTGATACCATGTTTTTAATTAGAGATTTCCTAAAAATATCTCGTTCTATAATTTATCTTAACGAAATACTCATGAGTACCGATCTCGATGTTATCTCTTCGATAAGCATTTCTTTTGTATTAAGGTTTACCTTAAATAATTTTATTATCTTGACGTTGGGTTACATCATTTCTTAAGGATGTTATCGTCTTTTATAGATTGAACTTCTTTTCGAGGCACGTTCCTCGAATCGTTTGAAGGGTATAAAAAAAATGTATTCTTAGGTTTTGATCATAAACCGTTATCTTTCTTCTTCACCAGTTTTCTCTCTTGGGAGGGGGATGTGTTACATTTTTTTATAATTAAAATAGCAAACAATTTTAATCCCTTTACCCCTGTTGCCGAGACGCCCATGGCCGTATTTGCAAATATATACGCGGGTGGTCTTGTTTACCATTGGAAAATTTTCGAGACAATTTAAAAGTCAACACAGCTGCGAGCCGCTATAAAACCAGTCTGTGTTCCACGGTATTCGAGAAGGGTCAACATCCGCCTACTTCGAAGGGATTCCAGAACTAACGGCTGTTTAATATAAATAGCGGAATTTTCATTATGTGAGGCAGTTAAAAATTAATATCGAGTCGAGTTTTGAATTGTAACGCAGAAATAAATATTGTAAATAAATAATATAAATTAAAGTAGTTGTGATAAGTGTAAGAATATTGTATATATAAATTAAATAAAGACTTTAATAAACTAAGTGTTAGAATATTTTACTAATAAATAAAGTTAATAAATTAGACTAATAAACTCAGTTCACCAGGAACGAGTAAACACGGGATTTATTTTTTGTAATTTCTTTTAAGTTTTGTGAAAATGGAGTGGCCAAAAGAGGCAACTATTGTTTTAATAGATTTATTTAGAGATAATAGCGTGTAGTGGGATTGCCGCCATAAAGATTTTAAAAATCGTCAAATTAAGAGTGATGCATTTACCCAAATAGCGATTACGATGGAACTAGAAAAAAAAGTAGTAGAAAAAAATTAAAAGCGTAATAGGACAATTTAAGAGAAAGCTAAAGAAAAGTAAATCTCGTTCAGGAGACGTAGTTGATGACATTTACCCGAGCAAGTGGTTTGCATTTAAGAGTTTAATGTTTTTAAAGGATAAGAGCAAGCCGCTTCGTATTATTGAAGGTGGAGTTATGGTAAGTACTTACAAAGTTTAATTATAAATATGTGGTGGTTTTATTGTTTCTTTATTTAAAAACTAAAATAAATCAAATCAAATAAATCAGTCTCTCTGCAATGACAGTTTTCCTTTATTTGAAATAAAATATTCACTAAATTCATTCCTAATTGTTTGAGCATCAGATGCAGGCTTTCTTGCAATTTTCACTCTTCAATCTTCATTGACTTGGCCGTACCTCTCCTGTATCTTTATCTTCCGAATCAAAAGTTAATGGTGGAGTGTAGCTGCGTTTATATATGGTACTGTTTCGCAGGAAATTATGCAAATATATGCATGAAAGTACAATTTTGCTTGCTTTGTCTGGTTCAAGAAGTAGTGGTTTGTGTAAACACCGGAAAACTGAAGATATTATTCCAAAAGCATTTTTAGCCATCCTCCTAGCTCTACTCAAGCGATAGTTGAAAATTCTCTTTTTTGTTCCTTATAATTGTACACCTGGATAAGGCTTCATAATATGCTGTTGTAGGGGAAAAGCATCATCAGCTACAAAACCGTAAGGAATTTTGTGGTCATTTTTCCCAGGAAGAAAATTTTCTTTCGGCAACTTTAAAGTACCATCTTGTACCATTTTTGGGATCACAGTACTCGCAAATACTCCGCCATCAGATATGCGTCTTTGGCATCCAACGTTTACATAGATAAATAAAAGGATATCTAGCATCAATTATGGCAAAGAGCACGATACTAAAGAATCCTTTATAGTTAAAAAGATTCACTTCCACTTCCAATAGGTGTTTGCAAAGATATATGTTTCCCATCCATAGCTCCAACGCAGTGTGGAAAATTTCATATCATCTGATAATACTCATCTGATATAGTTTTCCATTGATCTTCGGATGTTGGCGTCTGAAATTAAAACAAAAAATATATAGAGTAAATTACTATTACGAATTGCAAATTTAGTGACTTTTTTAAATCCGGTAAATCGGTATTCCAATTTATGAATTTGTTGCAGGTTACAATGTCACAATTAACAAAAAAAATGTGAAGCGACAAAATGAAAGTATGGCTTCTTCTTCTTAAAGTGCCTATCCGTTCCGGACGTTGGCGATCATCACGGCTATCTTCACTTTGCTTATTGCAGCGCGGAACAGTTCAGTGGTAGTCGTGTTATACCACTTTCGCAAATTTTGAAGCCAGGAAATGCGTCTTCTTCGCGGTCCTCTCTTACCATTTACTTTCCCTTGGAGAATCAGCTGGAGAAGGCCGTAACGTTCTTGATTTCTCATTACATGACCTAGATATTCCAACTTTTTAGTTTTGACGGTCATGAGAATTTCACATTCTTTCCCCATTCTACGCAGGACCTCCACATTAGTAACTCTGTCAACCCAGGATATACGTAAGATGCGCCTATAGCACCACATTTCGAAAGCTTCGAGCCGATTCATAGATGCAACAGTCAGTGTCCATGCTTCCATTCCGTAGAGCAGAACTGTGAATATGTAGCAGTTCAATAGACGGCATTTTGTTTTTAATGATATGTCTCGACTGTTGAAAATAGTTCTCATTCTAACGAATGCTGCTTTTGCTTTTATTATTCGCTGTTTAATTTCTGTTGAGTGGTCCCATTGGCTATTTAAATTGGTGCCTAGATATGTATATTGCTCGACTCTTTCGATATTCTGTTGGTTGATTGTAAGTTGAGCGTTTAGTATTGGTTTTTTACTAATTGTCATAAATTTGGTTTTCTTTATGTTAAGAGCTAGTCCGTATCTGTTGCTGACTTCTGTTATGCGATTTGTTAATATCTGTAAGTCATTCAGATTATCGGCAAAAACTATAGTGTCATCTGCATATCTAATGTTATTCAACCATTCACCGTTTATTAGTATTCCTTTCGCACAACCGTCTAAAGCTTCCTTAAATACCCATTCAGAATAAATATTGAACAACAATGGAGACAAAATACAGCCCTGTCGTACTCCACGTTCTATTGCAATTTCATCAGTTAACTGGTCTTCTATTTTGATTTTGGCCGTTTGATTGTAGTAAATGTTTCTGATAATCCTAAGATCTTTGTTGTCAATTCCAATTTCTTGCATTAGAGTCATTAATTTGTCATGTTTTACTCTGTCAAATGCCTTCTGGTAATCTATAAAGCATACGTATATATCACAATTCACATCCCTGCATCTCTGAAATAGCACCTGTACAGCAAAAAGGGCCTCCCATGTTCCCAGAGCATCACGAAATCCGAATTGTGTTCTTGTTAGTTGTTCCTCACATTTTGTATATATTCTTTTGTGGATGACCTTTAGAAATGTTTTAAGTAAATGGCTCATAAGGCTTATAATTCTATAGTCTTCGCACTTTCTCGCATTGGGTTTTTTTTGGAAGATTTATAAAAGTTGACACTAACCACTCTTGGGGAACCACGCCCGTATCATATATACTGTTAAATATATTTGTCAACCATTTTATGCCATCATAGTCCATAAGTTTTAAGAATTCTGAGTGAAAATTATCAGGGCCTACTGCTTTACCATCTTTGGTGCTTTTGATGGCATATTTTACTTCTTCGACTGTAAATGGTATGGCTACAGAAGCTTATAATATAATGAAATCCTTGCAAAATAGATCCCAGACAAGAGATGAGTTTTCGATTTATGGCGAACATGTGGCCCGCAAATTAAGTAAGCTAGCTACTTCACATTCTGAAATCACTACTCAGTATAATATAAATCAAATTTTATATCACGCGGAATTGGGAGCATATAACTATCCTCCTCCAGCACTTCAGCCAGGACAGGTTCAACAGTATTAGCCGAATGTAGCTACGCAAATGGAGAACATGGTGCATGTAGAATTAGGACTGAAAATGAATTTAAACAAAAAAAGTCATGCACTCCGAATACACCGTGACAATAATAAACGATAAAGTTATAGAAAAAGTTGAAGAATATATATACTTAGGACAAAAAATAATACTAAATAGGGAAATTCAAACTGAAGAAATAAAGAGAAGAAGAAAGTATTAGCTTGGGCAGCATTCGGTAAACTGAACTATATACTCAGAAATCAACAAATTCAATTACATCTTAGATCTAAAGTTTTTGATGCATGCATTATTCCGATATTAACTTATGCGGCACAAACATGGACAATCACAAAAAAGAATATGAATATACTTAGAGTCACTCAACACGCGATGGAAAGAGCAATGCTAGGTATATCACTTAAGGGCAAGAAAACAAAACACATGGATAAGACAGAAAACTAAAGTCACCGATGTGGTGCAAAAATCATTAAAGTTGAAATGGGAATACGCTGGACATGTAGCTAGGAGCAATCTAAACAAATGACACAGATCAATTTTAACCTGGAGACCATACCAACACAAAAGACCCAGAGGCAGACCTCCTATGAGATGGACAGATGATCTGAAAAGGACTGCCGGGAAAAATTGGCTACAAGTAGCGTACAATAAAAAACAATGGAAAGTGAGACTTGAAGAGGCTTATGCTCAGATGTGGACGTGAATGGCTAGACGAAGAAGAATTAGGAACTAACGATGATACACGTTCCCGTCCACCAAAGTAGCCAAAAAGGGTTCACTCTCCCAACGACTCTCCAGTTTACTCCCCTAGTTCTGGTGAACTAAGTGGCTGCAGTACTAAACAGGGTTCAGAATATAGAGACGAAGATTATATTGAAAAAATGTTGAATGAATTAAAATAAAATATCTGCAATTTTAGTTCACTTAACCACATTAAACTAAATTCATTAAAATGTTTTTACCTCTTACTAGTGAGTCACAAAATTATTTTCGAAATTATCTGCTTTGAAACTTTAAACAAATACATCAAACTGTGGTAAGAGTCTCCTGTGACCAAAAACCTAAAAGTAATAGCTAGTAGTTCTTGTACAGGTATTGTTTAAATCGGGTGCCCTTTTAAGATATTTTATGACCAACTTGATTTAACAAAAATTCAAAATCAGCACTTGACTTTCGAGCAAAGTTTTTGAAGCTTCCTTCACATCGAAGTTCGCCGTTTAACGAAATAGAGTCGTCAGCTTTTAAGTCATTTAAAAGATCACTACTACAATACTTATTTCGTGAACGTAAAGTAGGGCGTATCAAAAATCACCTCTTTTTCTTTTTAACTTTGCACCCTAAAACTACACACGCGGCAGCCGCGAGAAGAAGTGCATCATTTTCTTCGGATATGTCGAAATAGACTGGGCTATAAAAATGTTACTTGCTGCCTACAATACGAATGAGGACGTTTAACGTTATGATAACATATTACTAAGTGAGGACGGGGCTTATGACCGGTTGGGCTAGATAAATAAAATATAAATGTATATAATTAATGAACTACACATTATTAGATCAAATACTCTAGGAACCGGTGATAAAGATTACAAAGAATTATTATAAAATGGGGTAATATAAAGCATATAAAACAGAGATCATAGATAACTTATTTTTCAGTATATGAACATTACGCACTAAAGTAGAAACAAATGTTTTTTGTAAAGTAAAAGTAGAATTATGGCAGAATTGACAAGTCGTCGAACAGAATATAAACTTAGATAAAATACGAAGATTCCTGGCTCTTGGGGTTGTTTTCGACCATAAAAAGTGTATTTATTACTTGAGTTTTAGAAAATCGTAAAAAAGCAATAAAATGATGTATGTATTAACCAACACTATGGATTTTTGTTGCAAAAATATGAGTATTGGTATATTTAATATTAAGTTTTAACTTGAATATTACACATTCATTTTTATTTTATTACTACTTGTAGAGGTAGCGAAAATATTAAATTTTTAATATGCATATTGAAGCAACTTGATAGATAGAAAATTAAACATAATAAAATTTTTGCTATTCGCGAATTAAAATATCACAGTATGAACATTAGAAGGAAATGTTCAATCCACTTGTTTAATGTAGAGTCGGATATACATAAGATAAAAGCATAGAAAAATTTAGTATTTGATAATCAACAAAACACAAATAAGGTGAAAACAAACACATACAGTCGACAAAAACCGAAAGTCGTTTATAGACTAGATAACATATCGACAAATATACTGAATCTTCTTTAAAAAGGTGAAAGGGAAGTCTGGCTGACCTGTTCTATGTAGCGTGCAACACTGCTTATAATACTGAATTTTTGATGTAAATCTTAGGTTATATTCCAAACGAATGGCGACAGATTAGTGTCAGCTCTAGTCATGTAAATCAATAAGCCCAAGATCTTTTCACAAATTCACACATAATTGAAAATAATGCAAGATGGCGGCTGATCAGTACAGTTCGTTATCTCTGTCCAAAAAAATGAAAGAAACGTGTTAATGAAATGTAACAAATCGTGTGCAGTGAACATCTGTAAAATATGCTTCTTCATTTTCCGTAAAAGTTTTAGCAAAAGTGAGGTTATATTAATACGTAATGTTGATCAAAAAATTGATTCACTGGAATTGGAAAACGAATATTTAAACGAATCACTAAGATAAGTGAGAGAGAAAAACAATGTGTTTTAAACTAATAATTAATTATTGCTAGACAAGATTAAAAACATAAAAGAAAATCAAACTGTAAACAAGGGAGTGAGTACTACCACCTCGTAAGTGCGAAGTTAAAAGATTCTTTAATTGTTGTAAATAATAAAGATAATATTGATACTAATTATAGTTCCAAAGCTAAGTTGGTACAACCTAGAAGTCTGCAGGTTCCAAATGCCCCGAACTTAGCACCTAAACCCAGTCATCATCATCATCATCATGCAACCTCTTCTGTCTAATGCTGAACATAGGTATCTCCCATTTTTCGCCACTCTTCACGGTTCGGTGCGTCTTGTTGCCATTTTTTGGATCTGTATATCTATCTGTAGATCAGGGAGGGCGAGTTAAGTTTCACACCACTTAGGCCACAATTGGCCCATTGTGCATCCTCCCAGGGAGCTGTCACCCTTAGCTGATTGTCCATCCTGCCATTTCTAGGAAGGTGGACAAGTCACCAGGAGACCTCTCTTATGTGGGCAGGTTTGGGCCAGGACTCGCCGAACGCGTACTCTCCTGTTAACGATAACTCTGGGCATTCACATAGAACATGCTCTACAGTTTCGTCTTCTCGTTCACATTTCCTACATAGAGGTGAGTCTGCTAGCCCCAGTGTGTGGAGGTGTTTGCTTAGTTGACAATGACCAGTTAAAAAACCAACTTCCAAACGTAGGTTTTTCCTGGTCATTCCCAAGTACTTCTTTGATGTTGATTCTTCATTGCTACTTAGTGTTACCCTGGCAAGTTTACATCCTTTCCCTTCTTCCCATCTTTTTACGGTTTGCGTATGGGAGTGACATTTGACAATTTCCGCGATTGTTTTAGTTGACCAACCAAAAAGATCCCCAGGTCCTAAGAGTCTTAGGCCTGCCGCCTTCCTAGATAATTGGTCAGCAATGCGGTTGCCTTTATTCCTATTGTGTCCTTTAACCCACCTCAGGATGATGGTATTATCATTCGAAGCTTGAGTTAGTAACTCGTGACACTCCATTACTAAACCTGATGTGACACGTGGTCTATTCAAGGTTAGTAGCGCTTGTCTGCTATCTGTGCAGATCATTATAGTTTTCCCTGCTATACCTTTTTGGGTTATCTCTTTTACGGCTATGGAGATACCAGTCAGTTCTGTCTGAACTACGCTGGCATTTTTGCCATACCCCACTTTATTCTTAGGTTCAGTGATTTGGAGTAGTATATCCCGCATCCTAGGCCTTCTTTCATTTTGGAGCCATCGGTGTATATGCAATAAACATTTGCCACGTTTGTCTCCATATACTGTCTTGTTTCAATTTTGTAGGGTTGGTTAAAGACAAACTTTGGTTCAATTGAGTCGCAGTCTGCCTGTAGCAGTGGTAACGCATCCAGCTCTCCGGGCCGGAAACGAGTTCTCAATTGTCCCATTCCTACATCAAGGTTTGCACCAGCTGAGGGCAGTTGCATCATTGTCACTAGCGCTACCTCTTTGACATATATATCTAGAGGCGTGATGCCAATGATCAACTCCATTGCAGCAGTTGGTGTTGTTTTCATGGCACCTCTTATATTTATGCAAGCCATCTGCTGAATATGGTTTAGTTTGTTAATCGCTGTTACCTGTAGCATTTTTGGTACCCAAGCAATAGCTCCGTAAGTTAGCATTGGCCTAATGACAGCGATGTAGACCCAGGCGATCACACTGGGCGTGAGGCCCCAGGTACGTCCGACCGTTCGTCGACACTGCTCATAGGCAATATATGCTCTTTTAGCTCTACCATCTAAGTGTGAGTTCCATGTCCATTTCTTGGATATTCGTTTAATGTCGTCCACCCAGCGTGTTGGTGGTCGTCCTCTGCTGCGTTTGTCTTCTCTTGGGCGCCAGTGAATTAGTTTTCTAGTCCATCTTGAACTCCATTTCAGCTTGGCTATACGTTCGACGACATCAGTGATACCTGTTATTTTCCTTAGGTCTTAATTCCATATTTTGTCTTTTTTTGTCACGCCGAGATTCGATCTTACCATGCGCCTTTGTGCCACTCGCATTTTTAGTGCTGTTGTTTTTGTCAGAGTGAGAGTTTCTGCTCCGTATGTCATAATAGGAAGAACGCATTGGTCAAATGTCTTCCGTTTTATAGATATCGGGATGTTGCTTTTTAAGATGTCTCTTAGTGAACCATACGCCGCCCAAGCAAGTGTTATTCGTCGTTGAAAGGTCTGATTTATCCTTGCTTATTCTGATTTCATGAGCGATATATATATATATATATATATATATATATATATATATATATATATAAGAAAAAAGAAGTACTTGTAACTCGTTTGGAACAAATATATAACTGTTTTGGATGGGTTAGAGTCAATAAAAGGGCTATTGGTTAACTATTTTTTTAATCTCGAGCTTTCAATTGTGTTTACAATTATTATCAAGAGCTAAAAAAGACAAAATATCTTACAAGGTTGAACTAAAAAGAAAAAACAATTTTTGTTAACTTACCAAAATAAAAATTAGTTTAGTAAGTAAAAATTACTGCTAATACATTGTAATGTTGAACTAAAAAGAAAAAACAATTTTTGTTAACTTACCAAATAAAAATTAGTTTAGTAAGTAAAAATTACTGCTAATACATTACAATGTATTAGCAGTAATTTTTACTTACTAAACTAATTTTTATTTGGTAAGTTAACAAAAATTTTTTTTTTTTTTTTTTTATTTATTTTGCTTCAACCACTTAGGGTTATTAGCATAAGAAAAATACAAAAGTGATAAAGACATACATAGGCATATACAAAATATCAATTACATAATAATGTATACAATATATTATATTTTAATTATTAATGTATTGTATTAAATTTTATTGAAAAGGTTTATAGTTTTCAAGAATTCTATCAAGTCAGCTACGTATTTAGATTCTACTAAAAGTTCTTTTAATGTTTTTGGAAAATGATGATATAGTCTTTCCACTGAGTATATTGGACACTCAATCAAAATGTGCTTCACTGTCACTTTACATTCACAAACAAAACACACTGGTTCCTCTTCTTTCTTCAACAAGTATTCATGTGTAGTAGAAGTGTGTCCTAATCTGAGACGTGTTAATAGGACTTGATGTTGTCGCTTTGAAGGCCAGGAGTTCCATGGAAGGACGGAAGATTTTATTTCTATCAATTTAGTGGTGCTTCTATTCCATTGGTTTTGCCAAACATCGTACAATTTTGATTTTAAGTAAGGTTTTAAATCCAAATGCACCGTTAGATTTTCCACTGATGCGGTTGTATTGGTTACTGCGGACCTAGCTAGACTATCTGCCTTTTCGTTACCATCTATTCCAACGTGTGACGGTACCCAGAGGAACTCTACTGTCAAATTGTTTTGGTATATACGGTATAAAATTAACTTAATCTGCTGCAATGTTGGATGAGAGGGATAAATCTGAGAAATTGATTTCAGACAACTAAGTGAATCAGATATTATAAGAGATTTGGGAAGTTTTTTTTCTAGAATATAGGTTAGGGCCTTATTGATGGCAAATAGTTCTGCTGTAAAAATACTTGTCTTAGGAGACAATTTATAGATGGAATGTTCATGGGATGTCACAAAGCATGCTCCTACTCCATTTATGGTCTTAGATGCGTCTGTGTATATAAAATGGTAATTTTTGTACTGTGTGAGAACATGGAGAAAGTGAGTTTTAAAAAAATTTGGTATCACGTTATTTTTGTTATATGCTGTAAGTTTAAGGTTACAAAGCGGAGAGGGAACAACCCAAGGAAAACATAAATTTATTTCACAGATAGGATAAATGGGAGGTAGTTCAATATTAAAATCGAATAAGTATCTATTAGCTCGTTCATAGAAAGGTACAGGACCCCTATTTATTTTTCGATAGACCTCCTGGAACCTGTTAGCAACAGCATGATGAAGAGCTGGATTTTTTGGGTTAGATTTTATACTCGAGACATACGATAGAGTTAAGTATTTTCTTCTTAGGTTTAAGGGTGGCTCTCCAGCTTCATAGAGTAGACTGTCCACAGGACTGGTGCAATATGCTCCTAGAGCAAGTCTAACGGCTGAACTCTGAAGAGTATCCAAAGTTTTAAGCAATGCTTGGTTTGCGGTGTTATACACAACACATCCGTAGTCCAGTTTTGATCTAATTAAAGCTCTATATAAATTTATTAGAGTTGGAAAATCTGCTCCCCAATTTTTATGTGACACAGATTTCATAATGTTTAGTCCAGCTTGGCACGATACTCTTAGCGAGTGTATATGACTTGTCCAACTTAATTTTGAGTCCAGTTGCATCCACTCTGAGATAGCGCGT